>NC_053024.1:336418328-336431477 GCF_003073215.2 Triticum urartu | reverse complement strand
GCGCCACTACGTCCTCGTCTACCACTACTGCCTGGCCACAAGGCCTTGCGAGCGTTTTGCCAGGTTTGTCAACAGCCCCCACTACATGTTCATTATGGTGGACATCTCCAACGATGTAAAGGCGCTTGAGAATTCGGGCATCGCCTGCCAGAATCTTGTCGACCCAGGGCCAATACAAGATCTGGGGCAGCAAGGAGCATGAGAAGGACTCACTGGTTCACCTCGCTGAGGCCATCATCGACCCCTGCTATAGAGACATGCAGGATTCATGCAACAAGGACAAGCATGTCTGGCACTCGGCCTAGATGGAGAAACTCGACAAAGCTCACGTCATGTATGCGACCAAGGAGGCGTACATGAGCTACGACATGTACAGGCAGATCGTTGACATGAGGAAGTGCTTCCTTCCCCAAAACGGCCAGGGATCCATCCAGAAGCAGAGCAATGGCAAGCGTCGTCGCAACAATAAGTAGATGATTAGATCCTCATTTCTCCTACTTTAGTATGCATGTAATTGCTTGCTTTGGTGTGTGGAAATGTTATGTGTGTAGTCACTTGTGTAATTGTATGCTTAATTTGGTTATGCAATGCTGTCTTTTTAAGTATATATGTTGATGCTCTATAGACAGAGCGTAGATGTTGTGCGGACAAAGAAAATCACATCGCACGGACTAAACAATGTAATCCGTCGGTGATGTTTTCATCAATCACTCACAATTGTATACCAGCAATCGTTTGCTCACAACACACACGGCTTGTTAGCAGTAATCATCTGTGTTGTTATCAGTCTTCGCACTCGTTTCCGATTACACACATGTTTGCCTCGTATCACACACACCTTGTTCATTCGAACCATTTCTGCTCCCATGTCTCAACGCAAACAGTTCATCCGAGTGAACCGCATGCCGTATATCGCACACACCTTTGATCTGGCTGACCGTTTCTTTTGCGTTGCCTAATCAGAAATAGTTCATCCGAGTGAACCGTATGTTGTACATCACACACACCTTCATCTGGCTGCCCGTTTCTTTTGTTCCTCCTCATCGCAAATAGTTAATTGAGCTGAACCGTATGCCTTGCATCGCACACGCAACTAAAATCTGAACCGTGTTTGATGCATCCTCCATCACAAACGTTTGCACCTTTTTGACGGTTTTTTACACCACTGTTTGCGATTATGGCATCGCACACAGTTTCGTCGAAGGGTCTCTGATCGTAGTGTCGCGTTAGTAGCATCCTGCAATAGTATTGACACCAAATTAACTATTGCATGTCCACCGCCTGAGTGAGGGAGACCTTGCATTAGTCAAAAGTTTCTCCTTGTCCTGCGAGCCACCGCGCGCAAGCTTCTCCCGTCCTGCAAACTTCTCCTCGTTCGGCAAGTTGACGGGACACAACAAAGTAATGCTAGTCCATACTGCCTCCTTTCCGGTTAATATGGCTTAGTTTCAAACGAGATAAATACACTGTCTGTCACTGTATATTTGTAAAAATACGGTCAGTGGACTTCATAATACACTCATTGCACTTAATATATACATTTTCTGGTGTTTATACGGTCACTAGCTCACCCTGGCTGAGTATGTGTGTGCATGCACGTGTTGGTTGAGCACTTAGCGTGACCGTGTGTGTTCCGTCGTGTGCTCGGGCATGCATGCATTAGGGTGTGGCGCGCGTTTTTGCGTTCATGTGTACGTGTGACTGTTGCATGCATGCACGAGGTTCTAGTTCCTCACATTCACAAGTTCATAAGTCAATGCTTTGTCAAAACGTTACATGCAAGGATTAATCATTCGTTGTTCACGCATACATTCCCGATATTAATACGTTGGTAAAGACAATTTCTTGAGGAAAACGAGCCCATGAATTGAGTACAAAGGGGACCAATAAGCCAGGACGGAGGGAGTACCGGTAGTGAACCGGAAGGAGGGAGTAGGTACTAGTAGTACTACGTAACAACATGCAGTAACAAAATTCCTCTATGTGCATCCTGTCTACGTGTCATGCAAGAAAATAGTGATAAGTACAAGTGAGACTCTGGAACGGGCATATACGTAGGGGGGTATGTGTTGGGGCCACCAAGGAGCAGTCAAATCACACAGTAAGTTAGTCGGGAGAAGAAACCATCATTTCACTCTTCAATGACACGTACGCAATATAAAATGGTTGATATGGAGAGAAAAAGAAAACCACTATATATACACTCGCAGGAGCCTAAGCTACAAGCCTGCTTGCTTGGCTTGCTATCTTCACAAGCATAGAACGACGGTGGCCACACCGCTGGTCACATATCCGGCCTGATCCCGCTGCTGGGGGAAGGGAACAATGTTCTACGTAGACGCGGTCATCATCGGCGAGGAAGAAAACCCACAGTCGGTGCGTCCCAATCAGGGGTCCCCGTAGTATGGGCTGATGTCGCATCCCAACCGGCCTTCTAGCTACAGCCCGATGTCCCAGGCACATCTTCCTTTTGGAGCCGGCTTGCTCCACTGCCACAGCTCCCTACGTAGCTCCATCTCCATGTCGATCTTTCTCTACTTCTACCGGCTTCTATTTGTGATGAGTTTATGTCTCATGAACTAGTGCCAGTACTATTATTCTAATCAAAATTCTTCAATATCTTTGCCATCAGAGATGCTCAACTCGATTTTAGTGGAACAAAACAAAAGCATCGTATGATCGGAGGGTGCCAGCCATCTTTCATTCAACAGGTTCTACCGAGCCAAAAAATTGAATCATGTTTATAGTTTAGGGTTTAATTCATAGTGACCCCATTAGTAGTTTTCCTTTTGTACACGCTCTCACAACTTTTGTCTTTACTTGTGAAGTAAATATTGGCTATGATCTATGAATCATTGAGATGCATCAGCATGCATGTTAGTTTTCCTTTGTATTTGATGGAATGTTGTAACGGGGCAACCTTGGAGTAGGAATGAAAATGGAGTGGAAAGTTTCCGTTTTTCCGGAGAAAAATGGAAACGGAGAGAAACCAACGTTTCGTTCCATTGGATCGCACCATCGAGCAAAACCAATGTTTAAATCACGTCTATCGTGTTCGTGTCTCACCCTCCTCCACGGCTCCACCCAACACGGTCGCTCGACATGCCACTCACCGCAAACCGAGTCGACACAGTGGGTGGAGGGGTCGCTGCAGGCCTTTATGGTGGGCTCGGTCCACTTGCAAGTCAACGAGGTTGACCGCTCCAAGGCGACGGTTGGGATCATAGGTGCTCAAACCGAGGGGGATAGACACGACAGTGACCGCTTGCTTCCTCAGGAGGTGGACAAAATGAGGTCTGATGGCTGCGTGATGGGGATGAAATCTGATGTGGGGTCGGCTCTGCGTGGCAGCCTGACCAACCCGGTGGACCCGCTGCCCGCGGTGGGCATGCAGAATGAGGACATGATTATGGTTCGGAGGCTCGTGACCCGGCCACCAGTCCTGCCCCCGTTGGCCAGTTGCCATGCAGCCCATGCACGCCGCCCAGGCTACATAGCCCGGTGGAAGAGCTCTGCGCCAAGCTACGGCGTGCGCTCACGCCGCTCCTGGCGTCCAGCCAAGTAGATGGGGGGCCCGCGAGAACACGCCCAAGGCAGAGGCGTGCTCCAGTGTCCAATCCCAGGAGGAGTGTGCGCCTTGCCAAAGGAGGGAGTCGGGGCTCGGCTGCATCCAAACAGTAGCAGGTCCTGATTCGCAAGCTTTGTTTAGCTAATGAGGCTGACATAATTAGTGATGAAGCGCTTGAGATGTTTGCAAAACTGTTCGAGCGGCCACTGAAGGACGACCAAATGAAGGCGATTTTGGCTCTTTTCGGGTGGGAGGCGTCTGCCCTACCGCTCATTAGCCAGGAAGGCATGGTGGAGGACCGGCTGTAGAGTTGGAGGGGGGTGCGGTACGTGGGCTATTCTTATGTCTACTGTACCGATCAAAGCCCTAGTGTGGAACATGCGCGGGCTAAATAACCCAGCCCGCCGCAACGCGGTGTCACAGGTTGTTAGCACGGCCAAACCAACCATTGTCTGCTTCCAGGAAACAAAGCTGGAGGTTGTAACAAGGGACGTGGTAGTCCATTGCCTTGGTAATAGATTTGAAACGTTTTATTATCTGCCGGCAGTGGGCACGAGAGGTGGAATTCTTATTGCTTGGGATGCGACGACTGTCAATCTGACGAACCCACACTACACCCAAAATACGTTGACGGCCCTGGTGAAGCCGTACGAGGGGACTGAGTGGTGGCTGACGAGGGTCTATGGGCCCCAACTGGACAGAGAGAAGATTGAGTTCATGGAGGAGATCGTTGAGGTCCGCGAACTGCTGGTTGGACCGCGGGTTCTCGCAGGAGACTTCAACCTCTTGGTGAACCAGGAAGACAAGAACAATGAACTTGTTAACAGGAGGATGATCGCCCGCTTCCGGTCTAAACTGAACTTCCTCCGTCTTAAGGAGGTATACCTGAATGGGCGGCACTGCACATGGTCCAATGACCGGGCTCATGCTACGCTTGAGAAGATTGATCACATATTCAGCACCACGTCCTGGGAGGAGGCGCACCCGACCTGCTGCCTCTCGGCTCTGGGATCAGCGGTATCTGATCACTGCCCCCTCCTCCTGGATCTCAACGTTGAGCTCTGTATGGGAAGACGCTTTAAATTTGAAGCCTTTTGGCCAAAGGTGGATGGGTTTTACAACACAGTGGAGGAGGCGTGGAAATCTGTCCCAAGTGAGGGCAACCCGTTCGTTGTGCTAGATGGGAAGCTCAGGAAAATGGTGAAAGCACTGAAGAAGTGGAGCGACCAGTCCATTGGCAGCATCAAGCTCCAAATAGCAGTTGCCATGGAAGTGATCTTTAGGCTAGATAAGGCTATGGATTCACGCGATCTGATAGATCGGGAGAGGGCCTTGAGGGGGCTTCTAAAGCGCAAGCTGCTGGGCCTTAGCTCGCTGGGACGCACGATCGCGCGGTAGCGCTCTCGCCTCCCCATTCTGAGGGAGGGGATGCCAACACTTCTTTCTTCCACCAACATGCCCGACATAGCCAGAGAAAGAACATGATCACCAGCATCCAAAGCGGGGCCCGGATTGCCACAGGACAAGAGGATATTGCGGATGTCATCGATGAATATTACGAGCAGCTGTTCGGGCGGCCACCAGCGAGGAGCTCATCTCTGGATTTCTCCCTTTTGCAGACGCATACCACTGATCTGTCACATCTCGAGGTGCCGTTCACGGAGGAGGAAGTTGAGAAGGTGGTCAAATCTATGCCCCTAGACAAGGCACCGGGGCTGGACGGATTCACCGGGAGATTCTTTGCCTCCTGCTGGCCCATAATTAAAGAGGACCTCATGAGAGCTTTGGGGGTTTTCTATTGCGGTGATATGCGGGGCATGCCGGCTATCAACAAGGCACTGGTGACTTTACTCCCCAAAGTGGATGGTGCGCTGGATATCAAGGACTTTCGCCCTGTAAGCCTCATCCATGGTGCGATCAAGATCTTTGTCAAGGTGTTGGCGACAAGGCTGGCGGTGGACCTCCCTAGGCTGGTTGGAAAGCACCAAAGCACATTTGTTAAAGGCTGATCAATTCATGACAACTTTATGTTTGTTCAAGCTACCACTCGTTGACTCCAGGCCCTCCGGACACCGGCTGTGATGCTCAAACTGGACATATCTAAAGCGTTTGACTCGGTGCAATGGCAATTCTTGGTGGAAGTGTTGCGCAGCATGGGTTTTGGACACCGGTGGCTCTCCTGGATTTGCGGCCTTTTGGCAAAGTCCTCTACAAGGATCTTAGCAAACAGGACCCCGGAGAAGCCGATCCTCAATCGCGTTGGGCTTCGCCAAGGCGACTCGCTCTCACCCATTCTCTTCATATTGATCATGGAGACATTGCATAGGATGTTTGATCTCGCGGTGCAACGGGGGGGGGGGGCTGTTCCTCTTGCGACCCCTGGCTTACAGCACCGTCTATCAATGTTTGCAGACGACGTCATGATCTTCATCAAGCCCAATGTTGTTAACCTAGAAGCATGCACGGCCCTTCTCCAATTGTTCGGGGAGGCTTCGGGCCTCCGGATTAACATGAATAAGAGCGCTGCCTATCCTATACGCTGCTCGGCCGGCGAGATCCAAGCAGTTGGGCAGGTTCTGGGCTGCACTCAAGGTAGCTTCCCATGCAAGTACCTCGGCTTGCCTCTCACCTTGCGCAAACAAGCAGTGGCCCAGCTTGCCGATCTGGTGGACCAACTGGCGTGGGCGCTGCCACGATGGAAGGCCGCCTCTATGCCGAAGAGTGGGCACCTAATCCTGGTATAAGAAGTTCTTTGTGCCATCCCTTTACATGCCATGCTCGCGATTGACCTGCCACAGAAGACAATTGCCGCAATAAACAAAATCTGCTGGAGCTTTCTCTGGTGTGCTAGCCATGAGGCCCCGGCTGGCAAGTGCATGGTGGCGTGGGACAATGTAACGCCCTCAATGCGGCTATATCTCCTACGTGTCGAAGCACGACTTAGAGGCATAACCGCATTGAAAGCAATGTCGCAAGTAAGGTAATCTTCACAACAACCCATGTAAAAAGATAATAAGGGGAAAGGTACATAGTTGGCTTACACTCGCCACGTCACACAAAGTACCTAAATAGCATTACATCATCCAATACACTCATGGTCCGACTACGGTACCAAAATAAAAGATCTACCCCAACATGCGACATGGTCCCGATTCCCCCAACTGGGCTACTACTGATCATCAGGGAAAGACACATAGTAACGGCATGAGTGTTCGTCGAACTCCCACTTGAGCTCAAGCGCATTATCTGGAACGGAGTCATCGGGCCCTACATCTGGTTTGGAAGTAATCTGTCAGCCACGGGGACTCAGCAATCTCGCACCCTCGCGATCAAGACTATTTAAGCTTATAGGTCAGGCAAGGTAATATGTGGAGCTGCAGCAAGCGACTAGCATATATGGTGGCTAACCTGTTCGCAAAAGAGAGCGAGAAGAGAAGGCAAAGCACGAACGAATAACTATAGAACATCCTGCGGCAAACATTACTCCAACACCGTGTTCACTTCCCGGACTCCACCGAGAAGAGACCATCACGGTAACACACACAGTTGATTCATTTTAATTAAGTTAAGGTTCAAGTTATCTACAACCGGATATTAACAAATTCCCATCTGCCCATAACCGTGGGCACGGCTTTCGAAAGTTCAAATCCCTACAGGGGGAGTCCCAACTTAGCCCATGACAAGCTCTCATGGTCAACGAAGGATATACCTTCTCCCGAGACATTCCGATCAGACTCGATATCTCGGTTCTACAAGACAACTTCGACAAGTTAAAACAAATCCAGCAACACCGCCCGAATGTGCCGACAAATCCCGATAGGAGCTGCACATATATCGTTCTCATGGCACACTCAGATGAGCAATCCGTACAACTAAAACCAAACCTCGAGTTTCCCCGAGGGGGCGCTGCACAAGGCTCTAGTTTGGACCAACACTCAGAGGAGCACTGGCCCGGGGGTTTAAATAAGATGACCCCTGGGCTCCGGAAACCCAAGGGAAAAAGAGGCTAGGTGGCAAATGGTAAAACCAAGGTTGGGCATTGCTGGAAGAGTTTTATCCAAGGCGAACTGTCAAGGGGTTCCCATTATTACCCAACCGCGTAAGGAACGCAAAATCCGGGAACATAACACCGATATGATGGAAACTAGGGCGGCAAGAGTGGAACAAAACACTAGGCCAAAAAGGCCGAGCCTTTCACCCTTTACCAAGTATATAGATGCATTAAGATAGCAAGATAATATAATGATATCCCAACAAGAAAATAATGTTCCAACAAGGAACGATCTCCAATCTTCACTTGCAGCTAGCAACGCTATAAGAGGGGCTGAGCAAAGCGGTAACATAGCCAATCAACGGTTTGCTAGGACATGGTGGGTTAGAGGTTTGACATGGAAATTTTGGAAGCATGATAAGAAAGTGGTAGGCATCGTAGCATAGGCATAGCAAAAGAGATCGCAACTAGCAAAGCAAAGATAGAAGTGATTTCGAGGGTATGATCATCTTGCCTGCAAAGTTGTCAGAGTTGACTGGATCCTCGAAAACAAACTCAACGGGCTCCTCGTTAGCGAACTCGTCTCCCGGCTCTACCCAAACAAGACAAGCAAGCAAAAAGTAACACAATCAACCACGTGCAAAGCTCAAACAACATGATGCGAACATGGTATGCTATGTGGGATGCGATATGTGATGCATATGCAAGATTTGACAAGGAAGAATGAACCTGCCTCAACTTGGAAATCCAAGAGTGCCACTGGAAAGGTGAGGTGATTTCGGTTGAAATCGATATAAAGAACACCGGAATCGGATGCACGGTTTGGAAATGGCAAGCAAAACAAATATGGCACCGGTCTGCGATAAACAGCAAGTAGCCATCTAAATGCATCGAGATAATTATACTATAGACTCAAACATGGCAACAAAATACATGGCAGAGATCCCCTCATAATTCTTGACAAAAGATGAACACTGAGCTACGGCCAATTATCCATTAACAGGTTCAAACAAGCATGGCAAAAGTGCAAAAGATAAACAGGTTTCAGACTTGTGAAATTAACACAAGCCTGGAATTTCAGATCAGGTAGCACACTTTGGAGCAAGAAAACTATATGCTACAGGAACTTAACATGGAAAAGCAAGGCATGACATGAAGCTACTCAAAGAGCTTAACAAAAGTCCCTTAGTGACCTTGAGCCAAAAGGGATCAGAAAATACAAATTGCAAGCATGTGAACATGGCAAAAACATAATCAGGTTCAGACTTAGAAAAACTGGAACATGCAAATCTGTTATCAAGTAGGCATGTTTACGAGCTCGATGCACTCACTACAGAGCAAGGCATGACAAATACTAAGCATACACCCATCATCAAAAGAATACACATTATAGAAGCTAGACATGGCAAGAACAACAACATAGCATGCACGGATAACAAACAACATCCTCGGCAAAATCGCTAAGTAGACAATCTACCAGGATTCACGAAATAGCAAAAGTAGAGCTCGATTGACTCAAGCTAGGGTGCTCCATAATTGCAAATCAAACAAAGACATGGATGGATAGAGCACCACAGATATCAACAAATCATCCTTACTGATCATCCTCAAAAGAGGCACGGATCACTAGGAAAACAACATGAACATATGGCATATTGATAAAAACAGATCAAGGACTGAGAAATTCTAAGTCCCTGAAATCAGCATTAACGAATGCACCACTTTGCAAGCTTGTGCTAGTCACCACACACATCACAAAAAATACATGGATAGCAATCTCTGTAAAGATGGCATGGCATATAACAAAACTCATGTAGAACTCAGGAGGCATATCATGCACATTAAACATGGCAAAATGACAAATAGCTATTTGGTGCAGCAGATCTGACAATTAACTCAAATAGCTCTCTTCCAACAGCAATTTCGGGCATCAAGATGAGCTCAAATGAAAATGATGCAATGAGATAAAATGATGTACTCTCTGAGACGAACATTTTGATATGCTACACGCCCAAAACGGAATCTACGGATGCAAAGTTACGATGCGATGAAGATGCCTAAATAATTAGGGTTTCGGGGAGAAGTCAACCCCAGATCTAGATCTGAGATTACTGTAGCAGTGCACGGACTTCGAGGTTCGTCGGCCGGAGCTTCAAGGTCGCCGGAGTGGTGGCCGGACTTGCCTCTAAGAGGAGGAGGAGAGGCCGGGGATGGTGGCCGCGGGCGTCTGCGGGGTCGGCGAGGAGGGAGTCGGCGGCTCGGGGTGGTGCTGCCGGCGTGGAGGGTGCCGAACGTCGAGGCGGAGGCGGCGCCGGTGACCGGATGACGAAGGCGGCGTGACGAGGCGCTCCGGGCGCGGGCGGCGCTCGGGAGGAAGAAGACGCGGGCGGGGGAGGCGGCGGCCGGGCCCGGGAGGGCCTCCCGCGGGCCGAGCGGGCCGCGGCGGATGAGGCGCTGGCGGTGCCACGTGGAGCCCTGTGGTTGGGCGCGATCGGCTGCGCGGCGTGTCCGGCGGCGGACGGACACGTCCGGCGCGGAGAGGGGAAGGTGGGTTAGGGTTTCGCCCGGATTTTTTGGGGGAGGAGGTCTTTATATAGGCATAGAGGGAGCTAGGAGAGTCCAAAAGAGGTGCGGTTTTCGGCCACGCGATCGTGATCGAACGCTCTAGATGTTGGCGAGGGTTTTGGGCCAAATTGGAAGGGTGTTGGGCTGCAACACACACGAGGCCTTCTCGGTCCCTTGGTTAACCGTTGGAGTATCAAACGAAGTCCAAATGGTACGAAACTTGATAGGCGGTCTACCGGTAGTAAACCAAGGCCGCTTGGAAAGTCTCATTCCAATCCGGAAATGTTTAACCCCCACACACGAAAGGAAGGTAGAAAGGACCACCAGAGGAGATAGGAGCGCCGGAATGCAAAACGGACAACGGGGAAAATGCTCGGATGCAAGAGACGAACACGTATGCAAATGCAATGCACATGATGACATGATATGAGATGCAAGACAACGACAACAACACACGGAGACAAAAACCCGAACCCGAGGAAATAAAATAACTTAGCGCCGGAAACGGCAAGAGTTGGAGTACATATAAGGTAAATTACATCCGGGTGTTACAACACTCCACCACTACGAAAGGATCTCGTCCCGAGATCTAGGACTGGAAGACGGGTACTCAGAACGGAGGTGATCCTCGCGTTCCTAGGTGGCTTCACGGTCGGAATGGTGTGACCACTTGACTTTGAGGAATTTGATTGACTTATTGCGAGTCTTGCGTTCAGTCTCTTCAAGAATAGCAACGGGGTGCTCACGATAAGAGAGATCTTCTTGGAGATTAATGTCTTCGAAAGTTGACGGTGCGGTCAGGAGTCTTGAAGCACTTGCGGAGCTGAGAGACATGGAACACGTCGTGCACATTTGCAAAGTTTGAAGGAAGCTCGAGTTGATAGGCGAGATCGCCTCTCTTGCTGACGATCTTGAAAGGACCCACGTATCTAGGGGCAAGCTTCCCTTTGATACCGAAGCGACGAGTACCTTTCATTGGAGAGACGCGGAGGTAAACATGATCTCCGATCTCGAAAGCCAAATCACGGTGCTTACTATCATAGTAGCTCTTCTGGGCATGTGCGCTGCTTTGAGGTTATCACGAATGACTTTGCACATTTCCTCTGCCTCTGTGATTAAGTCATTTCCAAAAGTTGACGTTCACCGGTTTCTGACCAGTTGAGGAGTACGGCACTTCCTGCCATACAGAATTTCGAAATGGGGCCTTGCCCGAACTTGCTTGAAAACTGTTGTTGTAGGAGAATTCAGCATATGGAAGACAATCTTCCCACTTCATCCGAAGGAGATAATGCAAGCCCTGAGCATATCTTCAAGAATCTGATTGACACGCTCGACTTGACCGCTAGTTTGAGGATGGAAAGCTGTGCTGAAGCGGATGTTGGTGCCCATGGCCTTCTGAAAAGACTCCCAAAACTTGGAGGTAAAGATGCTGCCACGGTCTGAAGAGATCACCTGTGGAATACCGTGCATAGAGACAATCCGAGAGGTATACAGCTCCGCCAATTGAGCTGCAGTGATAGACCTCTTTGATAGGCAGAAAGTGAGCCACTTTAGTGAGTTTGTCGATGACAACGAATATAGCATCATTGCCACGCTTGGACTTTGGAAACCCAGTCACGAAGTCCATTTCAATGTGGTCAAACTTCCATTCTGGAATGGCAAGAGGTTGGAGGAGACCAGCTGGCCTTTGGTGTTCTGCCTTCACTCTTCTGCAGACATCACATTCATTCACGAATTAGCAATCTCTCGCTTCATTCGAGTCCACCAATAAGCCTGCTTGAGGTCCTGATACATCTTCGTACTCCCAGGGTGGATGGAGAGGAGTGAATTGTGAGCCTCGTTCATGATAACTTTACGAAGGTCACCTTTGGGCACAACAATACGATCCTCGAAGAAGAGAGTATCCTTGTCATCAAGGCGGTAGCACTTGTACTTGGGTTGACTCTTGGCAATCCCAATCTTCACCTTCTTCACCATAGCATCAAGAAGTTGAGCCTCGCGAATCTGATCTTCCAAAGTAGGAGAGACTTGAAGGTTGGCGAGGAAACCTTGAGGAACAACTTGCAGATTGAGTTTGCGGAAAGCTTCACAAAGCTCGGGTTGGTAAGGCTTGAGAATCAGACTGTTGCAATAAGCCTTCCTGCTCAATGCGTCAGCAATCACATTGGCCTTGCCTGGAGTATACTCGATACTCGGATTATACTCTTGAATCATTTCGACCCACGAGTCTGCCTGAGGTTGAGATTAGGCTGAGTGAAGATGTACTTGAGACTCTTGTGGTCAGTGAAGATGTCCACTTTTCTTCCCAATAAGAGATGTCTCCAAGTCAAAAGAGCATGCACAACTGCCGCCAACTCGAGGTCATGAGTGGGGTAGTTCTTCTCGTTGGGCTTCAACTGGCGAGAGGTATAAGCCACAACTTTCTTCTCTTGCATCAACACTGCACCAAGACCTTGAAGAGAGGCATCGCAGAAGACCTCGAACGGTTTGGATTCATCAGGAGGAGTCAGAACTGGAGCAGTGACCAATTTCTCTTTCAAAGTGTTGAAAGCGATGTCACATTCCGGAGACCAAACGTACTTGACGTGCTTCTGGAGAAGGTTTGAAAGAGGCTTCGCGATCTTTGAAAAGTTCTCAACGAACCTTCGACAGTAGCTTGCGAGACCGAGGAAGCTACGGAGTTGCTTCACGTTCTGAGGTGGTTCCCAATTCACAATTGCAGACACCTTCTCAGGATTCACCGCAATGCCCTTGGCAGAGATGATATGCCCAAGATAAAGAACCTCATCGAGCCAAAACTCGCACTTTGAGAACTTGGCGTAGAACTGATGTTCCCTGAGCTTATCGAGCACCAAACGCAAGTGCTTGGCATGATCTTCCTTGTTCTTCAAAAAGACCAGAATGTCATCGAGATAGACCAAAACGAAGTCATTTGTGTAGGCGTTGAAGATGAAGTTCATCATGCGAGAGAAAGTCGGAGGAGCGTTGACGAGGCCAAAAGACATGAACAGTGTATTCTATGAAC
>NC_053024.1:336387928-336417328 GCF_003073215.2 Triticum urartu | reverse complement strand
GCCCTTCGGGTTTCAACCGCTTCTGGAGTTTCACCCTCATCAGGAAGAGCCGCCAATCGTGTATCTGTAGAAATCATGTTGTCCAGAGCGGTGGAGTAATGACTCGGCGGTGTCATCACATGCTGAGGCGGAGTGCTGTTCATACGTGGCTGGCCGGGCGGTTCAACTATTCGGTTCACCACCGGCGGGTTACTGGCCCCAGCTCCAGGGGTGTTGAAGAGGTCCCTTGAATCATAAACCAAGGGCAAACGACTCCGTTGCTTCCTCCTTAAGACTTCGTGTGAGGCATTCTGATCTACCCTAAGCCGATATGAATCTGCATGAATCCGCTGTGCTTGGGCGTCCAAAACTGCTTGTTCTGCGGCCATCCTAGCGTTCTCTGCCGCTAAGTCTGCCTTAGCTTGCACTATTCCATCATGTAATTTAGCCACTTCTACCTTCTGTTGCTCCTGGTTTTCTGGGGTTGCCTCAACCTCCATTAGAGTTGCCAGAGCATCCAATAGATCAGTTAATACTTGATCCGGCAGGCAAGTTGAACCGCCAGCCCCAGCTGCCGTGACCGTAGCTTCACCAGAAGTTATAGTCGGAGCAGCTATCGAGCCAAGAACCGGTTGTGTGCCAGCCATGAAGATCGCCACCCTGTTTGGCGGCTCACGAGGGTCCGGAATGCTGTCGCCATCGGAACAACTCCCAAGCCTTCCATCCTGTAGCTGATACATTGAATTGGTCTCGCCCGTGGACTCACCATCAGAGCAGATCTCTGTCTCACCGCCAGAGACAGAGCCTTCCAATTCAGCCCCATGGGTGAACCCAACGAAGACATGCCTTACGACCGGCTGAACCGGGGCTGGTCATTTACGCTGAGCCGTCTCAATGATGTCGGTACAGATGTCCGGCTCAGGGCCCAGCTCATTGATCTTGCCGATGAAGACATGGAATTCCGCCAAAGGGGACTCGGTACCCGTACTCAATTGAGACGACCTCGGGGCCCCAGCCTGCATCGTCGATGTAGAGCTTGCCGTGACGACTCTTGGTCATACGTCCCACAGCGTATCCCTTGAGCCCTTCGAAGCTGCCCTTTAAGAACTCGAAACCACCGTGCGTTGGCCCCACGGTGGGCGCCAACTGTCATGGAAGTGTCATGGCAGATGTCCTCATGGAAGGACTTAGTTGTGGAGCCATTGCGGCGAGGTTAGCTTAAAGGGGTTAGACGGGACAAAGGACACGGAGAGTTTATACTGGTTCGGCCCCTTCTGGTGAAGTTAAAGGCCTACTCTTGTTGAGGTGGTATTGCTAGGATTTCGATTACCAGGGAGCAAACACGCTTTGCCTGGCTCTCGATTAGATATTTCTTGCCCTAAGCCGCTGCCGGGTCGTCCCCTTATATACACGGGTTGATGCCCTGCGCCTACAGAGTCCCGGCCGGCTCATATAACGTGTCCGGCTCAGTGACATAACTTACATGCCTTACATTACAAGTCTATACGTACATGGCGGTTTATACTTACGGACCTTAAGCCGCCTCTAGGCTTGGGCCTGTTACAAGCCTAACTGTGAACTGCCATCTTGTATATTCTTGGGCTTCATACAGATGAATCGCCATTATCATTGAGTCGGCCCCTCCTGGGCAGGTTATATCCGATAGTCATATCCCCAACACCGGCCGAATCCCGTCTGCTGCGGGAGGTGAGGAGGTGCAGCGTTGACGTTGTCACCATCGGCGATGGAGGAGGCCGATGTGCACAGTCCTCTTTGAGCCGGCGCTAGCACGGACGAAGGTCCTTCGTGCCCTTGTTCGCTGCCATCATGTGGGTAGATCCCGCCCGCCTGCCTACGCGACATCTCGCCCACTTGAGGTATAAATTCTTTTGGATTTCATGCTTCATTGTACTGGTCCAGCTCCCCAGGTCGCTGCATGTGGGTTTTCTTCTATGCCACCACTCACCAGCTCCCCATGTACAATAGCTAGGGTTTGTCGGCTGGTCCAACATCACCTGTGTTTTACTATTATAGAGGAAAGGCCACTCGAAAAGTTGTCCTGGTTTATGGCTAAGTGGTAGGGGTGGATTAACGAGATGGTCGGCTCATTTAGCTCGTACTCGTTAAGCTCATGCTCGTTAAGGCTCGACTCGTTAAGCTCATTAAGAAAACCCTGCTCGGTTCGGTTCATTTGAAGATCGTTAATCTCGTGAGTGCTCGCGATGAGTGTGTATGTGTGGTTTTCAAGATGAAATAGGGTGACTATAAAATAAATGAACTAATTTTTGCCTCCTATGTCAATTAGATTGAATAAATGGAGTGAGGTGCTACAAAAAGTTTGTCACGTAAGATGAAAATATGCATTATGTTGTTACTAATGAGCTTAGCGTGCTACTCATGAAACTCGTTAGCTCGTTCATTAAGCTTGTTAAGCTTAACAAGCTAAAATCAATGATTGGCTTTGTTTATTAGAAGCGAGCTACGAGCTTATTAAGCTCGCGAGCTATGAGCGTTTTGTCCAGCCCTACTCGATGGAGATATACATGTTGTTTCGACAAAAAGTACATGGTAGTTGTGTGGTCATTGTCCAAATGCTCCTATTGATTCTGCTAATCTAATACTATCACTGGTTAAATGAAGCAATGCCCATGGTAAAGTGACGTCCCTTTTAAGTACTTTTCATTAAAACTTTTCTCCTGCTTTTTTCTTGGGTATCCTGGTTTAGCTCCCATCAAGATAATCATGACGCTTTTGTTTGTTGGTGTACTTTTCATTAAATCTTATTGACAATTGAGATGTCACTGTTAATGTTGTACCATTGCCAAAACAAAGTAACAACACTATATCCCTTTTTATATTTTTGCAAACAGCAATGCGTATCTCCATACCCAGGCATGTCTTCCTAAATTTTAGTGGAACTGCACAAAATTGGATGGCCATTATTGTTCTGCCTCACTGTCCTCTGCCATGTGGTTCTTCCTTCCTCGAGCTTGATTACCGAGAAGAAACAGACCACGGTGAGGATTTGTCAAACTTCATTGGTGCCTCACCCAAACTTGATGCCAAATGGATGATGCATCGCCATGACGACCTATCAATACTCATGGTTGCGTATCATGGTTGCATCGGCTGGTGAAGCTGATCGATTTTCAACGAAAAAAAGCTATCTTCCATCAGTGCTCTTTGCTTGTTACCCACAAAGATGATATCCTTCATCAGTTCACCTTGGTTGCGTTGGAGACGTAGTCGTCTTTCACGTTGGTGCTATTTTATCACACAATTGTCTATGAACCAAATGTTTCCTTGAAGAAGGATCGACATTGGTACTAAGAGCATAAGTTCTGTATTGATTTCTAAGACTTCTCACAACTTTGTCTTCAGCTCCCCTATAATTTTATTTGTCCAGCTATTAACTAAATATGTGGTGAGACTTTGATTTAAAAAATGGTGTGGACTAAAAACCCGGATGGACGTAGTATCCCTCAATTTTTATTTACTCTCCATATTAGATTTAACTGAAGTCAAACTTTGTAAAGTTTGACCAAGTTTAGGCTGAACACAACAAACCATAATTATTGGGAGAGGGCAAACTGTACATACTCTCAAACCTTTCCGATAATTGAAATTAAAATTCTTTATTTGTACACAGTCTCAGATGTTTCTGATAATTTGGCACATGTGTGGTTGTTCACTTAACGGAGGGTATGTACCGCACGTGAAGGACAGGAAGTGCGACCAGGACGCGTGGATCGTTAGTTGATCATAAGTAGTTTTCTTCATTGGTACGTTAAATAAAGAGTTTCGTTTCGTACTTACACAATTTAAAATGATTGTTATGGAGAGAAAAAACCACTCCACTATATATTAGTAGTATACATGAGTACTATATAAGCTGGAGCCTCAGCACTTGTTCGCTAGGGTTTGCACTCTCCACACTCTCGCCGCACTACATATATATATACACGCTTGAGGCTCAGCGTTCCTTTGCTAGGGTTTGCTATATTCATAGGCTCTCACCCTCTTTACCAGATCTAAACAAGACTGTGTTGGCCTCTGTCTCCCCCCTCACAGCTCGTCAAGGAGCCGTCTGGATCCCATCGCATCGGGAAGGGGAGGAGGTGCAGCGTTCACTCTATCGCCTTCGGGGAGGGAGGCAATCCACTGCCGGCTACGTTGTTCTCTTTCGCCCAACGCCTGTGCGGGAGGACCACCGACCCCTTCTTCCTTGCTGACGTATGTAGTGTGGGCAGATCCGGCCTCCCGCCGCATGCCTAGCCACATCCTGACGAACCTAAGGTATAACTTTCTTTGAAACCGTCATTAATCTAGCTACATGTGGATCTTTTTCGATTCTGTAGTTAAATCTAGTTCTTGGTTCAAAGAGAAAAGAAGGGTGGGGTGGGGTGGAGCATGAATCTAGGACATGGTTCAATGAGGAAAGGAGGGAGGGAAAGTAGTATAGACTGGCTATCCAGCCGCTTTGTTGGTCGAAAATGGGAAAAGGGGGTAACCTAGTACACACATCTATAAGGAACCTATCTCTTTGTTGAAAAACAAAAGAACCTAGGGGGTCGGGTAGTTTGTGCAGGACTAGATTTGCTGCCCTCACATAGGAAAAAGGTTCAAAGAGAACAAATATGGGACCAATGCAGATATGTTGCTTGCAACATACTCTTCATCACCCATTTATATGTATGGACGCACATGGTGCTGGCATGTCCCATGTCCCATGTCCCATACAACTATTTTGCTTTTGTTAATCTAAGAATGCCGCTGGAAAATTGAAGCAATGCCACTGTTAAAAGTAAATTACATTTTTAACGAATGTTGTTTTAAGAAAATGTCTCTATTAATATGAATCAATGCAACCGTTTTAGAAATGCTACTGTCCTACTTTGTTTTCCATCAAGATAAGTTAGAGGCTTCTATTTCTCGCCGTATGTTTCATCCTCCTTTATTGGCCAGTAATTGTTTCCTTTTTTGCCTCTGTTAAAACAGGGATATCTATTCAACTTGTTGCTATAGAAAACTTAAATGTCACACCTGTCGGATTTCGGGTTCCGGCAGACCCTTGAGGTTTGAACACTGGGGTGCGGACGGAGATTTCGCCTTCTACCTACATGCACCTCTCCGCCTCGCTAAAATCTAAGCTATGGAAAGAACAGCACAAGAGACACAGGGTTTATACTAGTTCGGGCCACCGTTGTGGTGTAATACCCTACTCCAGTGTGTGGTGTGGTGGATTGCCTCTTGGGCTGATGATGATGAGCAATACAAGGAAGAACAGCCTCGCGAGGGTCTGTTCTTGGCTGGGGGGATGAACTGCTAGGAGGAGTTCAGTCACCCTTTTCTCTTTCTCTCTTCTCGATTCTCTCTCCGATTTCCCCCTCGCTTTCGATTTCGGATCGTCTCCCCTGGGGGTGGCTAGACCTATTTATAGGAAAAGGCCCTGGGCCTCTTCCCAAATATTGAGCGGGAAGGGCGCCAACAATTGGCCATTTTGAAGGGGAACATCTGGTACACTTATCCTAACTAAAGTTGGTCCTCGCCTGCCAAAGGCTCTGGTGGTGACGCTGGCTTGGGCTCCACAATGACTTCCTCCCTGCCGTTGGACTGGTCTTGGTCTCGTTGCACCGAAACGGGTGCCTTTGCTTGATGCTCTCGCCTGCGCTTGCTCCCTTTGCACCAAAGAGGAAAGGAGGACACTGCGCGGGCTGGCGCCCGCCTGGCACCCTTGGTCGTCATGGCTTGCGTCACGGGCACCTCGTGAGGTACCCCGCCTTGATCTCTCCGCCTCCTCGCGAGCCAGCCTGATGAGGCCGTGCCTGAGGAAGCTCCGTGTCGTCCGCCCCGCGAGGCTTGGCCCCTCGCGAGGGTCTTGGGTCTGTGTTGATGAAGATGGGCCGTGCTGGGCCCCCCTTTGAGCCACGCCGCAGGCCACAGGCAGGCAAGTCTGGGGACCCCGTTCCCAGAACGCCGACAGTAGCCCCCGGGCCCAAGGCACGCCCGGACTTGGCCATGCAGGGAGGCGAAAGGGCAAGGGCGAAGCGCCGCGGGCCCTAACAGCCTGCGGCCTTGGGCGCCGCGTGGCGGTTGATTGGACGTGGCGCCTCAGCAACCGCGCGAGTTGATAAAGGAGCGGCATCTGCCTAGGCTTTGCTTTTTGCATTCTCCGATTGCTGCTCAGATCCCCTTTCTTGCGCCTCTCCTTCCTTCCTCCAAACTTTCCAGATCTACTCTGACCGCATGACCTAGGAAGCCATGGCGCCTCGTCAGTCCCCGGCCGGAGCTTGGTACTCGTCTGCCCTGGACTCGCCGAACGTGTCGGAGGCGAGCCTCGCCCGGTTGCGCCGAATGGCGGCGGCGCAGGGCATCGACGGGGCGAAGGTGTTCAAGGCCGGCTCCGCCACCCCTGAGGGCCATGGGAGCACCTTCTATCCATTCTTTGTAAGCGCCATTGCTGCTGCCCTGGTGCCTCCCTTCTCCGAGTTCTTCTTCTCTGTCCTCCGCCATTATAAGCTACAGGCTCTGCATCTCCACCCCAACTCCGTCCTTCTCCTGGCAATCTTCGCCTATTATTGCGAGGCTCACGTGGGGGTGCAGCCCTCGGTGGCCTTGCTGCGCCACTACTTCTACCTCCGGACCTCTCGCGGTCCTGCTTCCGCGTGCGCGAGCTTCATCGCGTACGGTGGCGCCATTGCCATTTCGAACCCCGGGAAAAGGATTGAGGGCTTCAGGAGCAAGTGGGTCTTGGCAGATGCTGGGCGCATCCACCCTCGGCTGATCTTGCCCACGGAGCAACCCACGAGCTCCAGCGATTGGGGTCGAGCGGAGCTCGCGGACCCCCGCGCGAAGCTGGTGTTGGAGAAGATGGACGCGGATCTGAGGCCGGCCAACATGGCGGCGGCGAAGCTGACCGGCGCGTCGCTGCTGAGGGAATTCCTGGAGCACCAGCTGGCTCCGCTTCGGCAGTACTCACTTCCGATGTGGAGGCCCCATCCGAGCCCCGCGGCCTTGGCCGACGAAGATCTGGCTGCGGTCCTCCAATCTCTGGTCGGGGCGATGGTGGCGAGGTTGGAGGGTGCTCCTACGCCCTTGTTCCTCCACGATGACTGGGAGCAGGTAGTGGAGCCCATGCCCGTCTTCAAGAGGGACGGGCCCGTGCCCATGGAAACTCCCGGGTAATCGGTGGACGTGTCCTCCGACGACTCCAGCAAAGAGGAGGAAGGAGGGGAGCGGGAAAAAGGGCCTGACTCTGAGGCGACTGACGGAGAGTCGAGGGCTCCCCTCCCCCGGAGCAGGTCCCGCGCTCTCCGCCTCTCTCCGAGCGATGACGGCAAGGATGATGACGAGCAGGGCGGCGGGAGCTTGCCCCCGAACCCGAAGAAGGACGGGACCGGGCTGATCTCCCGCGGGTCTGCCCCGGCCCCGAGGCGGACTGTAGACGCGCCTTTCGCTCCCGAGCTTCCCAAGGTTGACCCTTCCAGCCGGCTTTCAGGCTTCAAATTAGGCCGGAGGCTGCCTGAGCTCACTGGCGACGACCCGTAAGCGCTTGATTCTTGCCTTTATTTCTTGTTCTGCTGCTGAGGCTTGACGTCCACATCTCTTTGGACAGGCTGGCGCCCGCAGCAAAGAAGCCGAAGGGAGCTCCTGAGGTTCCATCCGTGGCAGCGCCTCTGCCCGCGAAGGAAGGTGACCGCGACGCACGGGCTTCTCCTGCCCGGTCGTCCTCGCGAGGCCTGGCTGAGCCGGCTGGGGCGAGCTCAGCCCCCATGGCCCAAGTGACTCCCGAGGTGCCTTTGCCTGCTGCCGCCCACTACAGCCGTTGGGCGCAGCAGGCTCCGCCTCAGGATGTGTGGTGCGCTGCCGCCTTCTCTCCTACTCCATCGACTGATGTCTCTCCGACTCCTCCTTGCGTTCTGGATCGTGCTGCTGCTGAGCTGGGACCGGCTGCGGCAGGATCTTCTTGGCGCCGACCTTCGCTTCGTGGCCGGGTGCTTGGAGCTGGCTTCAGGATGGATTCGCTCCGACGCTTCGATTCAGGCGGCGCTGGTCCAGGCCTTGACGGCTTGCGATGAGGAGAGGCAGGCCGTCCTTGAGGCGAAGGCTGCTCGTGACGCAGCCCTGGGGGAGGTGGTCGACATCCGTGGTCGCTGCAAGGCGCTGGAGGACGAGCTGCAAGGCCTACAGGACCAGCTCACGAAAGAGGCCCGCCTTCGCCAAGAGCAGGAAGAAGGCGTGAAGGCTCGCGAGGCGGCCGTCAAGGAGAGGGAGGTCAAGCTCAGGAGACGCCGTGACCGCCTAGGCGCGCTGGAGCAGGAGTTGGGGGAAGGTCGAGCTGGACGACAAGGCCCAGGTTCTTGCCGAGGACCGCGTGGCCTTCGCGGAGATGGAGGCGAAGGCTCGCTCCTCGCTGAGGACGCTTTACGACAGCGGCCTGGAGAGCCCGCTGGCTGGCGCCGAGGACGGCCCTGCCAAGCTGCTTCCCTTCCTGGTTCGCGCTCTTGAAGATGTCGCCCTTGGCCTTGGCCCCACGGCCGAGGCCGAGGCGCGTGTCCTGTCTTCTGCAGCACTGACGCGGGTCCTCACCCACATCTACCTTCGCGATCCCGGCGTCGACCTCGACAGCCTGCTGGAGCCAGTAAGCGCGAGCGTGCCGCTGCCGCTGCCGAGGCCGTGAAGGGTCGCGCGGAGGCTCTGCTGGGGAAGTTCCGGGCCTTCAGCACCAAGCCGAAGCAAGGCGCTGCCGACCCCGCTGCTCCATGAGGCGAACCCACTCCGCGCTGCTCCACCGCCGACAAGTGACTCCGTTGTGGCTCCTGTCCTGCCTTTAATTCCTGCACATGTATCATGCCTCGGGGAGGCGTTTAAACTTGCGTTTGGCATTGAGATAACAGTGTGGACTGTAATATTTGCTTTTGAATTCCTTGAAATTTACGCTTTTCCTTCCTACTTGCTTATGTTCTACGCCGGCAGAGCCCGGCCCCGCGCATACCTCAGCCGCCGTTAGCCCCGACCGGAAACCAGGACGGGACCAAGGAGTGAGGGGCTACGTGACAAGTTAGGCTCCTGAGTCGTGATGCTCAGGAGTCCCCCTTGGCGCACGAACAGCAAGTAGGGAGGTGTGATGTGGGTGGATCTACCGTTCTACGTCTGCAGAGCCCGGCCGCGCGCATACCTCAACCGCCGTTAGCCTTTCGGAACTAAGGAGTGAGGGGCTACGTGACCAGTTAGGCTCCTGAGTCGCGATGCTCAGGAGTCCCCCTTGACGCTCAAACGGCCTTCGTACCTTGGCTCCGCTCGGGGAGAGACGCGCGACGAACCAGGCCCGGGGGGGCCTGGCTGGGCGGCGTGCGTCTGGGCATGACCCAGGCGCAGCCCCCGTGCCCAGCCCCCTCGCGCGGCACTCCCGAGGGGAGGCGTTACGATGAGGCTAGACACTGAGCTCTGGGCTCCCTGAGGTTGATGCGGCCCGGGGGCCACCCTCAGTTGTTTATCACCAGCGTGGAGCATAGCGCTTCCGTATGTGTATGGGCATAGCCGCTCCTCGGCAGTGTCGTCAGCCAGCGCGGAGCATGGTGCTTCCACTGGTACGTGGGAGGGGGCTCCCCTCCGGGAGGAGCCCCCGGGGCGTGTACAGCCCCGCCCTGACACGTGGCTGGCACGGTAGGGCCTGGCGAGGTGTATCTGGGCACCCGTGAGCCAGCGCGGGACTCACGGGGCCCTACCTCTAGGCGGGTTGCGCCTGGCACTAGGCCTTATCTTGTGATGTGTCCCTGCAAATTTGGTTAGATGCCGGCACTCTACGTCCTCGGGTCCCGGCCCTCGAGCTGGTCTCAGCCGTCGCTGGTATGCCAGGTCGCGATGCCGTGGACAAGGCCAGAGGGTGAGGGCTGGAGAGCCAGTAAGAGCCCTGAGTCGCGATGCTCAGGTACCCCCCTTTAACGTGCAAGTGGTCGGCATGGAGAAGAAGAGGTGCCATGGACCGGCATCAAATAATCAAGCATGGTGGGTCGAACGCATAGCCGGAAATAAACGCAAAAGGGATACATGCCGCTGGGTCTGGCCCGAGCGACTTGGGGATGATGCAGCCCGAGGGGCGCCCCCAACAAAGTAAGCTAACAACATGAAATAAAAGGGATACATGCCGCAGGGACGGACCCACGCGGCCTGGGAATAATGCAGCCCTGGGGGGCGCTCCCAGCTGGAAATGAAACTTGAAAGATGTCACCTGATGATGTTGAGGACGAAGGAGTGTTGGTGTAGCAGACTCGGTGGGCTGCGGAAGCCGATCCTCACGAGCCCCCAGGCCCAGGGGCCTCGGGAGGCTCCGGAGGCGCTGGTGGCTCCTCGCGGACCATCTCCATCTCCGCCAGGGCTGCGGAACGCCTGGCCTCTTGAGCCTCCATGATGCCCCTCATGAGGCGCTGGTACGTGGCAGCCGCGTTCGGCAAGCCGTAAGGCATGCGAACGTAGCTGTGGGGTGGACCTTCGCAGCGCCCCACTCGCGAGGGCCAGAGGCGCTCCAGAGAGGCGACTCGATTGAGCCCTGGTATGTCGATGCAGACGCGCAGCCCACCATCCTCACCTGGATGGGGAGCCACAGCTGGTAGGCGGCGGCCGCCTCTCATGACTCTTGACTCCTGTAGCTCCTGAATGGCCTTGCTGACGAACTCCTGAGGGTCTGGCCCTCCTTGCCTTACTCCTTCTTGAGGGAAACATGCTTCGAAACACGCCTCCATGTGGTGCCCAAGCGCCTCCCTCGTGACCTTAGCCAGGTCGGTGGCCCTCCAGGGGAGAGCCCCCGAGCCCTGCCTGAGGAGGGCGCCGGGCGCGCTTTCCTATGCAATGGAAGGAGGTTCCCCCTGGGCAGGCGCGGGCCCTGAGGGGCCGGGCCGGACGATGTCTTCTTCTTCTTGGGGGCGGTCTCGGGAAGCCTCCTGCTTCCGCGATCCGGGTCTTCCAGTGATGCGGCCTGAAAGGCTCGTTCCAGGGAACACACCGCGTCCTTCTCTTCACAGGGCACCGTGATGACTCCGCCACTTCCTGGCATCTTGAGGACGTTGTAGCCGTGGTGAGTTACGGCCATGAACTTGGCCAGCGCTGGGTACCCAAGGATGGCGTTGTACGGCAGGCGAATGTGAGCGACGTCGAAGTCGATGAGCTCGGTGCGGTAGTTGTCGCGTGCCCCGAAGGTGACAGGGAG
Organism: Triticum urartu; assembly: GCF_003073215.2. Taxonomy (NCBI): domain Eukaryota; kingdom Viridiplantae; phylum Streptophyta; class Magnoliopsida; order Poales; family Poaceae; genus Triticum; species Triticum urartu. The sequence continues at coordinate 336,406,143 of NC_053024.1, read as the reverse complement.
GCGGACCTGCCCAATCGGGACCGTGGAGCCGTCGGTGACTCCGGAGAAAGGCTTGGTTGGCTGAAGCTGGCTGTAGGGCACTTGGAGATTGTTGAATGTTTCCACGGACAGGACGTTGAGCCCTGCCCCGCCATCGATGAGGGTCCTGGTGACCACCACGTTGCTGATGATTGGGGAACAAAGCATCGGGAGGACTCCGGCTGTAGCCGCATTTAGCACTTGAGCTGATCTGCTGAGCTGAACGTGATGGCGCACGCCGACCACCTGAGAGGGCGCGTGGCTTCAAGCTTGGGGAGGACTGCATTCACTTCGTGGGCGAACTGCTTGAAGATGCGTTGAGAGGCTAGGGCTTGAGCCCCGCCCAGGATGTAGGCGATCGCGCGCGGCTCCTGGAAGCCCCCAGCCCCCTCGTCCTGATGGCGGTCCTCGTTTCTCCTTGGCTGCGGCGGCAGCGGAGGGAGGCCTGCGTTGCCTTGCGGGCGATCCTCGCGAGGCTGATCCCTCTAGTCTCCCTCGCAACGCGGGTCTTGCCAGCGATCCTCGCGAGGTCGATCGCGCCACCCTTGGCGCAGTCAGCGGTCTTCCCAGCGTCCTGCGTTCCTTCCTCCTCCTCGACCGTAACCCTGGTCACCGCGGTCGGGGCGACGACCGATCCTTCCTTCTCGAGCTCTTGACATTCGTTGGTGTTGTGGGTGTGGTGGTCGTGGTACACACAGTATCGACTGCCCTTGGGAGGTTCGGGCAGATCTCTGCCCCGCTTGGTGTCTGGTTCTGCCGCGAGCACGGCAGCCCCCTTGCGCTTCACATCCTTGGCCTTGGGCTTCTTCTCTTCTGGGTCTGCGGCAGGCAGCTCGAGGAGGGAGAGACGCCCTTCCTCGGCCTTGGCACACTTGGTTGCCAAGTTGAACAACTCCAAGGAAGTGCACAGTTCTTCATGCATCGCCAGCTCCTCCTTCATCTTGACATCGCGCACGCCGTCGGAGAAGGTTGAGATGATGGCCTCCTCAGCCACCTTGGGAATCTTGAGGCGTGCGTTGTTGAACCGCTGGATGTACTTCTGCAGGGTCTCTCCGGGTTGTTGCTTGAAGCGGCGCATGTCGCTCACGACGGGTGGCCGGTCGCGAGTACCTTGGAAGTTGGCGATGAAGCGGGTGCGCATCTCGTCCCAGGAGGAGATCGTGCCTGGAGCCAGGTTCAGGAGCCAGGTGTGGGCCCCGTCCTTGAGCGCCATGGGAAACCAGTTCGCCATGACCTTCTCGTCTCCGTTGGCAGCTTCGATGCCCAGCTCATAGAGCTGGAGGAACTCCGCAGGGTCGGCCGTGCCGTCGTAACGAGGAGGCAGGTCTGGCTTGAACTTGCCGGGCCACGCGACGCTGCGTAGCTCGGTGGTGAAGGCACGGCAGCCTGCTGTGGCCACGGGAGGCCTTGGGTGACGGAGAGCTTGGTCTTGCATGTCCCCATGCGCTGCAGCTGGGAGCAGCGCGGGGTCTTGACGTGCGGGAGCAGGAGCATGGTCGCGACGTGCTGGAGCAGGGAGCGCCCGGGCAGCTTCTTGCGGGCGAGGGACTTCTTGGCAGCTCTGCTCTTGCCGCGCTGGCACCTGACGGAGCGGGTTCCGCCCAGGGGCCACGCGCCTTGGAGCCATGGCGCCTTCTTGAGGAGGAGGCGGCTGGGGCGCCGGAGCTTCGTCGCCCGCGCGGGGCGGGGTGCGGTGCAGCGAACGGACGGCGCAGGAGAGCCCCCTGCGGCGCGGACGAGCTCGGCGACGCGGTCGAGCCATTCTTCGTAGACGTCATCGACGGGACGGTAGCGCAGGAGCTCGTTTGCCGCGATGAGCGCAGCTCGAGCCTCCATGGGTGCGCGGAGCGCGCGGGACGAAGAACCAGCTGGGGTGAGCGAGGGAGTAGCGGTGCGGCCGTCTTGCCGCACGGACGGATGCTGAGACGACGCTTGCTGCTCGTCCCCCGCCGGGCCGGTGGCGGCGTTGACGGCAGGTGACGGGGAACGGCGAGGACGCCCGCCGACAGGAGCCGTCTGGGCGACGCGGGAAGCGAGAGCGGCCCGGCGCTCGGCGCGGGCCCGACGAGCGTCAGACATGGACGCGATGGTCGGAGGAGAACGGGGTGGTGGAAGACGAATTCCGGCGCACCCCTACCTGGCGCGCCAAATGTCGGATTTCGGGTTCCGGCAGACCCTTGAGGTTCGAACACTGGGGTGCGCGCGGAGATTTCGCCTTCTACCTACCTCGCCCCTCCGCCTCGCTAAGATCTAAGCTATGGAAAGAACAGCACAAGAGACACATGGTTTATACTGGTTCGGGCCACCGTTGTGGTGTAATACCCTACTCCAGTGTGTGGTGTGGTGGATTGCCTCTTGGGCTGATGATGATGAGCAATACAAGGAAGAACAGCCTCGCGAGGGTCTGTTCTTGGCTGGGGGGATGAACTGCTAGGAGGAGTTCAGTCGCCCTTCTCTCTCTCTCTCTGTGTGATGCTACTCGATCCGATCCTAGCTAGTTTCTCTCTTGGCTTCTAGATTCTCCCGTCTTGATTGCCCCCCTGCCCTGGGGGTGGCTAGTCCTATTTATAGGCAAAGGCCCTGGGCCTCTTCCCAAATATTGAGCGGGAAGGGCGCCAACAATTGGCCATTTTGAAGGGGAACATCTGGTACACTTATCCTGACTAAAGTTGGTCCTCGCCTGCCAAAGGCTCTGGTGGTGACGCTGGCTTGGGCTCCACAATGACTTCCTCCCTGCCGTTGGACTGGTCTTGGTCTCGTTGCACCAAAACGGGTGCCTTTGCTTGATGCTCTCGCCTGCGCTTGCTCCCTTTGCAGCAAAGAGGAAAGGAGAACACTGCGCGGCTGGCGCCCGCCTAGCGCCTTTGGTCATCATGGCTTGCATCACGGGCACCTCATGAGGTACCCCGCCTTGATCTGCCTCCTCGCGAGCCAGCCTGATGAGGCCGTGCCTGAGGAAGCCTGTCGTCGCCCCGCGAGGCTTGGCCCCTCGCGAGGGTCTTGGGTCTGTGTTGATGAAGATGGGCCGTGCTGGGCCCCCTTTTGAGCCACGCCGCAGGCCGCAGGCAGGCAAGTCTGGGGACCCCCGTTCCCAGAACGCCGACAGTAGCCCCCGGGCCCAAGGCGCGCCCGGACTTGGCCGTGCAGGGAGGCGAAAGGGCAAGAGCGAAGCGCCGCGGGCCCTAACAGCCTGCGGCCTTGGGCGCCGCGTGGCGGTTGACTGGACGTGGGCGCCTCAGCAACCGCGCGAGTTGATAAGGGAGCGGCATCTGCCTAGGCTTTGCTTTTTTTGCTTTCTCCGGTTGCTGCTCAGATCCCCTTTCTTGCGCCTCTCCTTCCTTCCTCCAAAATTTCCAGATCTACTCCGACCGCGTGACCTAGGAAGCCATGGCGCCTCGTCAGTCCCCGGCCGGAGCTTGGTACTCGTCTGCCCTGGACTCGCCGAACGTGTCGGAGGCGAGCCTCGCCCGGTTGCGCCGGATGGCGGCGGCGCAGGGCATCACGGGGCGAAGGTGTTCAAGGCCGGCTCCGCCACCCCTGAGGGCCAAGGGAGCACCTTCTATCCGTTCTTTGTAAGCGCCATTGCTGTTGGCCTGGTGCCTCCCTTCTCCGAGTTCTTCTTCTCTGTCCTCCGCCATTATAAGCTACAGGCTCTGCATCTCCACCCCAACTCCGTCCTTCTCTGGAAATCTTCGCCTATAAAGCACACCGCCCATATGGACCCGCTTGAAGACTATCAAACTCATATGCTTCTCCCCCTTTTGTCAGTAAGGACCAAAAAGGTTTGAAGACATAGAGCATCTACTCGTTCCCATGAAGAGTAGGTGAAGCAGCAGGGTCGTCGGTGGTGTTCGGCGGTGCAGAAGAACTTGGAGCAGTGTCGAAGCGTGCTGAAGGAGGTGGCGTGAAGTGGCATCTCTTCATCCTCGATCACTCTGGCATTCACAGTTGCAGCAGAGGAAGAGAACTCAGAGTCTTCAAGAGATGGAGTTCGTCGCAGCACGGCCCTTCGAGGAGGTGTGGAGTCAAACTTGAAGCGTTCAGAGAAGCCATCCTCTTGAAGATCATCTTCAGAGCACATCAGCGTCAGCCCTTTCCATGTGCGTCGAGAGGTTTCATGGGCAACAAAAGCATTCTTGGTGGCAAGATTGCGAATGCGGTTGACATCCACCAAGAGGCTTTGCATTTGGCGCTTCAGCCAGTCATGATGCCTATCCTGTTTCTGATGAAGAGCCACCAGAAGCTCTCGGTCATTAAGAACACGAGTGCGCTTCTTGGGTCGTTGGGCAGTTGTGCTGTCGGTGGCTTCAGTAAGGGCAGGATGTGGTGCACGTGTAGTTCCAGCCAAAGGATACACACGAGTGACTGCTTCAACTCCTTCAATGTTCTGAGAAAAACTTTGATGCTCCGCATTCTGAAGACTTAGAGGTTCCTTGGCAGGCTCAGGATAAATGGCTTCAACAGACATATCCACATCAGGCAGAAAGATCCGATGATTGCGAGCAGATGGCTGATATGAGATAGCGGAGTGGAGTTTTGATCAGCCGCATTATCCATGGAGCGTAGAACTTCAAGCCAAAAAGATCAGAGCCTGATGCAGCAAGTTGGCGGATGAAGAAGTCCTGTGCATTGAAGCATTTGCCATGAAGAATATAGAAGACCAAAGGTCTTCATTGCACCTTCCAGCTTGGCATGTGGAGAGTGTCCTTTGATGGGCCAGAGAGTTCGCCTTATGATGTGATAAATAGTCCTTGGCAGATACTCAAGGTCTTCAACAAAGAACTCTTTGGGATATGCAGCATCTTGGGGCAATGGCTTCATCATACTGAGCATCTGACTCATGTTAGGTTCAGGCTTCTGAAAGATGCTCTCCACAGCTTCACTGTGAAGTTGACAGCCAGATTCGTAGAGATCGCCAGGAGTGGGTAGACCAGTGAGCTCAATGATGTCAAAGGCTTTGGCTTCGTGATGAACATTTCCTGTCATCCACTCCAGGACCCAAGTCTTCGGATCTCTGTTGTACCCGCGGATGTGAAGTGTGGCATAGAATTGGAGCAGCAACTCTTCATTCCAATGCTCTTGGTCGGTGACGAACGGCAGCAATCCAACCTCTTTGAAGCAATCCAGAGCTTCTTCCAGACAGGGCAGACCAGCTATTGCTTCAATGTCAAGACGCTTGTGTGGGAAGATGCGACCTTGATTGTATAGAATGCAGGAGTAATAGCTTCGCTGCGGATAGCTCAGAACCGATCGGATGATATTCTTTCCCTTGAGTAGGGGTTCCTGGAGCTATTGAAGAAAGTGTTGTCTGCTCTGAAGCCATGGACATTGAAGGATCCAGGTGCTGATGCAGGACCTGGAAACTGGGCAATCTTGGGATGGCTTCTGTACCTGAGGCTTGTGCTCAACATATAGTCGAACTGAGGACCAGCAGAAGGCGCAGGAACAGAAGCAGTGGGATCAGTGGCTTTTCACTGACTTCTGGTTGCTTGGGGTTGGTGAAGGCTCACATTAGCTTCAGCCATGGACAGCGTCAGTGGCTTCATGTGTTGGTGGTGCAGCTCAAGTTTTCAACCTCACTTGACGAGCTGGGTCGGTCACAGTCACGTTCTCTCGAGATAGCTTTCTTGGTGGGACGGGGGAGTAGCAGCTTTTGGGGTTCTTCTTCATCGGCTGATGCAGCCGGAATGTCTTCAGCAGCTTTAGCTTCAGACTCAGAGACTGGAGGCCTTGGTCCTTTGCGAAGCCTGTGCAACGCTGGCGACGCCTGTGGAGTTGGAGTTGGCTGGGCCTCAAAGTCTTCTTCCTCTTGTGCTTGTGGGCGATCAGCCCATGATGCATCCTGAGCAATTGGCGTCAGAGGACGACCATGCTGATGAGTTCGCTGTGCGTTAGCACAGGCGATGATACCTGTTGGTGCTCGAGCTGAGGAAGAACTGCATCATCTTCAACATGGTCATGGTGACCAATGTCTTCAGTAGCATGGGATCAGCTGCTGGAAAGTCTTCTGCTTCATGAGCCTCTGTGAAAGCAGGCTCATGGACAGTCAGTTGACGTTCTTGAGGTTCAGCGTCAGGGCGAACCATGGAGATGGGTTCAACAATCAAGGGCTCTGTGGGAGCAGCCCGTTCCTTCTTGGTCTTCCGCTTCTTCTTGGAGGGAGCAGGCAGAGGCTTCAGGATGTTTCCTCTTTCTGGCTTCAGCCTCAGCAGTCCTCGTCTTCTTCAGCTCTGAAGCGGTTGACCGGGCCTTTGGCTTCGAGCCAGTCATGCTAGTTGGGAAGACAATGGGATCTGCTTCCTGCCTTGGTGCGTTGGGTTCGGCCACAGTGGGCTTCTTCTTCTGCTTAGCACATCCTGGGATCAATGCCCGGACGCCCAAGGGCCTTGCGCTTCTCAGCCTCGTTGTAGCCTTGCACACACTTGTCAGCCAGGCTCTTCATGCGCTTCCCGAGAACCCTGAGCTTCTGCGCGTTTCTTGAGAAAGGCTTCTTTGAGCTCGTGCAGCATAATCTTGAAGTTTTTCACCTCTTGCACGCTGAGCTTGGCCATATGCTTCTTGAACTGAGCCTTTTCATAGTCAATCTTTTGCTTCAGTTCGACGATGCGCTGAGCGAGAGCTAGCTCTGAAGCAATGGCGCCATGGAAGGCGACACTGAGGCCAATGGGTAGTTGCAGATCTTCGAAGCTAATGTTGGGCAGTCAAACCACTCATCAATGAAGTTGTGGTGATTGTCACGTCAAAGAGAGGCAGATCATTGAAGATTTTCTTCTTCTTTGCTCTTGATGAGTCGCTCAAGAGAGTCATCTGCAAGATCTTCATCACTGGACAGATCAATGGCATCGTTTCGCAGAATGGCAGCAGCTGTCAGTTCTGCCGGTGTGTGGCAGAGGCATCTTGACCTTCTGGGGCTTGGAGATGCGTGACAAAATCTTCAGACTGCACACTGTCTTCAGGAGGTGCAGTGGCCAGTGGCTTCGCCCGTGAGATTTTTGGTGCAGAGGCAGGCTTTGAAGCTTTTGGCTGCTTCAGCTTCTTTGGCTTCAGCACTGCAGGCGCTTCATCTGATCCAGCGTCATCTGTAGGCTCATTCACGGCAGTCCCTTGAACCACGATATGGGTGATGAGACCTTCAAGGTTGTTAAGGGCCCAAGAAGATTTGGTTCAGCTTCGCGAGTTCCATCGGCACGGGGAGCAGAGGGACCAGGGTTGAAGTCTAAACCCAAAGAATTCTTGTTCTGCTTCGCTGAGTTCTTGGCAAACTGGAAGTTGCACTTGAAAAGATTGTCGTCACGGCACCATAGTAGTGACGATGGGTGTGCATCTGCAGGCTGTGGCCCACGGACCATGCGGGGATAGAAGCCTTGTTCAATGGCTTCTTCTCTGGACCTTGGTTGAAGATTCTTATATAGGATGTCTCCCCACGGTCGCTTGATGGCATTTTTCTCAGCATATTCTTGGGTCACAAACCGGTATTTGAACCATTGTTCTCCCCAATATCTTCGAATCCACTGGATTCGGGTCTTGCGCTGATTATAATCCTCTTCAGGATCTGTCTTGTAAAGTTCTGAGAGGTCATCAGGCAGATCTCTTGATGTTCCGCCACGATGCTGTCTGCCTCCCTTCCTTGCAGCTTTCTCTGAAGCCATGAATTTATCTGAAAGGCTTCAATACGTTCAAAGTCTTCAAGGGCTTTCGTTTGCTGGACAAATAGGAACTGGCTTCGGGAGAATTTATATGATGCTGTAAGAATTCTGCAAATGAATGCAGACTATGAGAACCAAGGGATTCTCCCACGGACATGTACCTGTGACAGCATTAAGGTGCGAGGGAAGGGGAAGAGGTCATATGCATTCTCAGAAGATTTTGAAGATAAATCAGTTTAGAAGACATTGACCTCATCGTGCGAAGACATTCACTCATAGATAAGGAGTTGGTTCCAGATTTGTACGAATCCATGGATCAGTACAAGTGAGGAATCTAACTACTTTGTGAAGTACAAGTGAATATACTAGGCATATTATGAGATGCAGTATGTAAGAGATCCAACTTGTGTGAATAGAAACTGCTTGTGGTAGAAAGTGACGAGCTATAGAATCAAAGGGGGCTGTAAAAAGGAAGTTTTATTTACCACACGAAGAACTGCTAGACGGAGTGGAAGAGGAGGCCGAGCAGTTCGATCGTCGTGCCCTAACTTGGCGACGGAGGACCACCTACGGCGACGGCCGGAGAGGACGATGTCGCGGTCGGCGTGAGGAACGGTGTCGAGAGGTTGCAGCAGCGAAGCGCTCGTCGTCGGCGTCGTCGAGGCTAGCGGTTGTGCTAGGGTTCGTGCGAGAGTGGAAGAGAGATAATGACTGCGGTGAGGCGTGTATTTATAGGGACAGGGGCGGCTCAGTGTTATTACACAGGTGCCCCTGGCGATTCACATCTGAGGAACACGTGGCAACATGCAGCATGTCCGAGGTTGTTCCACGTCCCACGCATGCCTGGGATTGTCGGGTGTCGTTCACTTCTAGGTTTCAGGTGAAGGAATGAGCATTGAAAACGGACTAATGTTTGTCTCTGTATCTTCTGCTGACAGGACGCAGAGAAGGACATTCGACAGTTTCAATAGAGAATGCATATGTGACTTGGAGAGATAGAGTTTGAGATAGAAGCATAGAGAGGTTAGGGTCCAATCACATTCACTTAGTTCAAAAGACTCAACATGAAGATAGATATAGTGAATGCTGTAGAGGACAGACACACTGTATATATATTCAACATAGTGAAGATAATCATGAAGACCTGTTGAAATTGAAGCCCAAACCAAATGTGAAGACATAGCAAATGTAACGCCATGAGTGAAACATTCAAACAGAACCATTTGGTGGTGGCGTTACCCACCGTATAGGAAGTATTAGACCCAGACACGGCGCACAATTATCGTGGCGCTCCGAAGTCAAATTCCACATTAATGAATTCACACTTAGAATGTATGTCTTCATTGATTGAAGTTATACTTTACTTTCATGTGTTGCACATCTAAGTCATCAATATGCATAAGTGTTAGGATGTGTGCCTGATCAACAGGACATTTGAGGATTCCAAGATATTTAGCTCACACCGTAACTTGCAAAATCTCTTCTATCCAAGGGCTTGGTGAAGATATCTGCCAATTGCTCTTCAGTGTTGACGTGTATGATATCAATATCTTCCTTTCACAACATGATCTCTGAGAAAGTGATGACGAATTTCAATGTGCTTTGTCTTCGAGTGCTGAACTGGGTTGTTGCAATCTTGAATGGCGCTTTCGTTGTCGCAGTAGAGTGGCACTTGCTTCAGATGAATGCCATAATCCTTGAGTGTTTGCTTCATCCACAGACAGCAAGATCCAACAGCAATGTATTCAGATTCAGCAATGGAGAGAGATACATAGTTCTGCTTCTTTGAAGACCACATACAAGTGATCGGTCCAAAAAATGACATGTGCCTGATGTAGACTGCGATCCACTTTGTCACAGCATAATCAGCATCCGAGAATCCAACCAGATCAAATTCTGAGCCCTTTGGATACCATAATCCTAGAGTTGGGGTATGAGCCAAATATCGAAGAATTCGCTTCACAGCTAAGTGATGCGACTCCTTTGGTGCCGCTTGGAATCGAGCACACATGCAAACACTAAGCATAATATCTGGCCTAGATGCACATAGATAAAGTAAAGAACCAATCATGGAGCAGTATACCTTTTAACCGAACTCTTTACCATTGTCGTCGGGACCCAGATGATGTTTGGCTGGCATTGGCGTCGTGAAGCCTTTGCAGTCTTGCATACCGAACTTCTTCAGGCAATCTTTGAGATACTTCTCTTGAGATATGAAGATGCCATTGCGTTGCTGTCGTATTTGAAGACCGAGGAAGAACTTCAGCTCTCCCATCATGGACATCTGATATTGCTCTTGCATCATATATCCAAACTCTTCACTGTACTTCTGATTGGTGCAGCCGAAGATGATGTCATCCACATATATTTGGCACACAAACAGTTCACCATCATATGTCTTCGTGAAGAGAGTGGGGTCGAGGGAACCAGGTATGAAGCCTTTGCTCTTCAGGAAGTATTTGAGTGTGTCATACCAAGCCCGAGGGGCTTGTTTGAGGCCATACAGTGCCTTGTTGAGCTTGTATACCATGTCAGGATGTTTTGGATCTTCAAAGCCAGGCGGTTGTGCAACATACACTTCTTCTTCAATCTTGCCATTGAGAAAGGCGCTCTTCACATCCATTTGATATAGAAGTATGTTATGATGATTTGCATAGGCCAGCAGTATGCGTATGGCTTCAAGTCGAGCCACAGGAGCAAATGTTTCATCGAAGTCAATGCCTTCCACTTGAGTATATCCTTGAGCAACGAGACGAGCTTTGTTTCTGACAACTTGACCATGCTCATCTTGCTTGTTGTGGTATATCCATTTGGTGCCTATTATATTGTGCTTCCGAGGATCAGGACGCTTAACCAGTTCCCATACATTATTCAGCTCAAACTGTTGAAGCTCTTCTTGCATAGCTTGAATCCATTCAGGTTCCATGAAGGCTTCTTCAACTTTCTTGGGTTCTGTTATTGAGACGAATGCGAAGTGCCCACAGAAATTTGCTAGCTGAGTTGCCCTTGAACGAGTGAGTGGACCAGGTGCATTAATGCTATCAATTATTCTCTCAATCTGCACTTCATTGGCAACACGAGGATGTACAGGGCGAAGATTTTGCTCTTGCTGATCATTGTCATTGTTAGTGGGATTGTCTTCAGGCTGAGCATTGTCTTCAGGTTGATCAGGTGCGGAGATGATAAGTTCCTCTTCAGGTTGAGCTTCAGAGGGTATGATTTCTCCAGTTCCCATTAGCTTGATTGATTCGCTGGATGGAACTTCATCTAGCACATTTGGCAGGTGCTCTCTTTGTGAACCGTTAGTCTCATCAACCGCACATCCACTGTTTCAACCACTTTATAATGAAAGAGATTGAAGACTCTGTAGGAGTGCGAATCCTTTCCATATCCAAGCATAAAACCCTCATGTGCTTTTGGTGCAAATTTTGAAGTGTGATGTGGATCCTTGATCCAGCACCTGGCTCCAAATACTCTGAAGTAACTGACATTTGGCTTCTTGCCAGTAAGGAGCTCATAAGATGTCTTGTTCAGAAGCTTGTGAAGATAAACACGATTGATTGTATGGCATGCAGTATCAATGGCTTCAGGCCAGAATTTTCTTGGAGTCTTGTATTCATCAAGCATCGTTCGGGCCATCTCAATGAGTGTTCTGTTCTTGCGTTCGATGACGCCATTCTGCTGTGGCGTGTACGGGGCTGAGAATTCATGTGTGATGCCCAAGGTATCAAGATATGTATCAAGGCCAGTGTTCTTGAATTCAGTGCCATTGTCACTTCTGATGTGCTTTATCTTGGCGCCATAGTTGTTCATTGCTCGATTGGCGAAGCGTCTGAAGACATCCTGCACTTCAGTCTTGTAGAGGATTATGTGCACCCAAGTATATCTAGAATAATCATCAACAATGACAAAGCCATAGAGACAAGCAGTAGTAGTAAGAGTTGAGTAATGAGTGGGACCGAAAAGATCCATGTGGAGCAGTTCGAAGGGTCGAGTGGTTGTCATGATTGTCTTCGAGGGATGTTTGGCCCTCGTCATCTTTCCTGCTTCACAGGCACCGCATAAGTGATCTTTCTTGAACTTGACGCCCTCGATGCCTATGACATGCTTCTTCTTTGCAAGGGTGTGGAGGTTCCTCATGCCAGCATGCCCTAGCCTCGATGCCAGAGCCAGCATTCTGAAGCTTTTGCTAGAAGACATACGGCAAGTTGTGGTCCTGCTGAGAAATCTACCACGTACAAATCATCTTTTCCGATACCCTTCAAACACTAGAGACTTGTCAGATTCCATTAGAACAAGGCAGCGATATTTTCCAAACATTACGATCATGTTCAAATCGCAAAGCATTGAGACAGACATTAAGTTGAAGCCAAGGGATTCAACAAGCATGACTTTATCCATGTGTTGATCCTTTGAGATTGCAACTCTACCTAGACCCAATACCTTACTTTTACCAGTGTCAGCAAATGTGATGTGACTCTTGTCGGATGGACGTAAGGTTGAGTCCATAAGAAGGCTTCTTTTGCCAGTCATGTGATTGGTACACCCACTATCAATAATCCATTCTGAAGACGCTGGTCGTACCCTACAGTGCAGTTAGGGGGATAGGCTTCACGAAGAATTGTGAGCAAAAACATTTGACGAACCAGTGGGTTATGAAAGCTTAGATCCAGATTAGGACTAATAGGGAGAGTAGCAAGCGATTCAGGAATGAAGTACATAGTAAGACCATTCGGGCATTTGATCTTGCGCCCTACAAGATGTTTAAGGTCCCCAGCAATAGCGTCAGACGATTTTGGTTTTCTGCTGGAGACCTTTCCCTGCAAAAGAGAGTTAAGCTTTCTTAGCCACCCACATCTTCAAGGGTGGCTTAGAAGCAATAAGTCTAAGTGCAGCATCTGAGAACTTTGGCTTTGGAGCCCTAGCAAACAGTCTTGCAGGTGGACAATAGTACTTCATAAGAATAAGCAGAATAGTTCTTGGTCTTATGAACATGGCGGTTTGATGAACCGCGCTCATATTCATAGGCCTGAGTATGGCTTCCCTGCAAAACATTTGCGTTAGTGCGACTCAGGTGAGTCCTCTGTCTGTATGAAGCCTTTGGACCGTATGAAGCCTGTGGTCTGGGGTTTGTCTTCTTCACCTGTGGTGTCATGATGACATTCACAGGAAGATTTTCCAAACACTTTTTCGGCACCCAGATCTTCTTCATAGGCTGCCCATTCCTGCAGTTAGTACCAATATACCTAGCAAACACTTCACTATCTGATTCTTAAACAGTTTATAGTTTGCATCAAAGGATTCATCAATGACAATGGGGTTAGCGCAAGTGAAGCCAGATAGATTGGATGGATCTGCTGAAGGTTCCTTTGCAGCAACCCATGTGGTTTTGGGGTACTGCTCAGGTTTCCAGTAAGAGCCATCAGCATTCATTTTCCTTACGAACCCAACACCCTCTTTCCTCGGGTTTCGGTTTAGGATCTGCCTTTTGAGGACATCACATAGTGTTCGATGCCCTTTAAGACTTTTGGACATCCCTGTTTCAAGCAATGTCTTCAACCTAGCATTCTCATCAGCAATAGCAGAGATATCCTCAGCAGAGGGGTTAGTTCTCACATCAACAGTTGAAGATATTGCAACAGTAGCAGCAGTAGAACATTCAGCAACAGTAGTAGCATTATCATGCTCAATGCATTTAAGACATAGTGGTTCAAATCCTTCCTGAGCGGAACTGATCTATTCGGCGCGAAGTGACTCATTTTCCTTTTGAAGATCTTCATGAGCCGCTCTCAATTTCTCAAGATCTTGCTTCCTTTGAAGATAATCATAGGAAAGCTTTTCATGAGTTGTTGAGAGAGTTTCATGACGACTTTCAAGTTCCTCATACTTAACGTGAAGATTTTTTATGTCTTCAATTAAGGACTTAGATCGAGTCATTTCAGCGCCTAACAGATCATCGCTTTTGTCTAACAGTTTTTGAATATGTTCCATAGCTTTCTGTTGTTCAGTTGCAATTTTAGCAAGTGTTTTGTAGCTGGGTCTTGAACCACAATCAGAGTCATCTCAGTAGATGTTTGATAGTGAGTAGTGCGTGTGTTTACCTTGGCACCGCGTGCCATGAAGCAGTAGGTAGAAGTGGAGTAGTCCTTGTCATATTTGCATCGGTGTCGGTGATGAAGTCATTGTCTTCAGTGTTGAAGATGGACTTGGCAACGTATGCTGTAGCCAGACTTGCATGCAGACAGACTCCTTCAGTACCCACCTCCGCCTCCTCAGAAGCGGACTCCTCCTCTGAATCCATTTCCTTGCCAACAAACGCACGTGCCTTGCCAGATGAGCTCTTCTTGTGTGATGAAGACTTTGAGGAAGACTTGGAAGAAGACTTTGAGTATTTCTTCTTCTTCTTGTCATCAGAGTCATATTCCTTGCTCTTCTTCTTCTTTTTGTTCTCATTGTCCCACTGCGGACACTCAGAGATGAAGTGGCCAGGTTTCTTGCACTTGTGACATGTTTTCTTCTTGTAGTCATGAGCAGAAGCTTCATCATTCCTTGAGCTTGATCGTGAAGACTTTCTGAAACCTTTCTTCTTGGTGAATTTTTGGAACTTCTTCACAAGCATAGCAAGTTCCCTTCCAATGTCTTCAGGATCATCAGAACTGCTGTCAGATTCTTCTTCAGATGAGGAGACAGCTTTTGCCTTCAAGGCACGAGTTCGCCCATAGTTTGGACCGTAGATATCTCTTTTCTCAGAAAGCTGAAACTCATGTGTGTTGAGCCTCTCAAGTATGTCAGACGGATCGAGTGTCTTGAAATCAGGTTCTTGAATCATCAGGGCTAGGGTGTCAAACGAACTGTCAAGTGATCTCAGTAGTGTCTTGACGACTTCATGCTTGGTGATCTCAGTAGCGCCGAGGGCTTGAAGCTCATTTGTGATGTCAGTGAGTCGGTCAAATGTGAGCTGGACATTCTCATTGTCATTTCGCTTGAAGCGGTTGAAGAGGTTGCGAAAGGACACTGATTCTCTGATCTCTCTGGGTTGAGACCCTTCATTGACCTTGGAGAGCCAGTCCCAGACCAGCTTGGATGTCTTCAAGCACTCACACGGCCATACTGTCCTTTTGTCAGATGACCACAGATGATATTTTTGGCAGTAGAGTCCAGTTGAGTGAACTTCTTGACATCAGCAGCAGTGACACCTTCTCCAGCCTTGGGAACGCCGTTCTCGACGACATACCATAGGTCGACGTCAATGGCTTCAAGATGCATGCGCATCTTATTCTTCCAGTAGGGATATTCAGTTCCATCGAAGACGGGGCAAGCAGCGGAGACTTTGATTATCCCTGCAGTCGACATAGCTAAAACTCCAGGTGGTTAAACCAAATCACACAGAACAAGGGAGCACCTTGCTCTGATACCAATTGAAAGTGCGTTATATCGACTAGAGGGAATAGGCGATTTTTATGAAAGTCTTCAAAACGTGGACAAACGATAGAAATAAACCTATTACCATGCAGCGGAAGGTAGACTACACTAGGCAAACCATAGTCAAGTATTCAATGAAGTGAAAGCACAATGACTAATAGCAGCTAGGTAGTAAGGATCAGGTAGGAAGATATTATGAAGCCAAACAGAACACGCAGTCACTCAGTGAAGACAAATAGTGCAATCATACAATGACTTCACAAGGACCAACAGTAAGTAAAGGGAAGGAAGGATGAAACCAGTGACTCGTTGAAGACAATGATTTGTTGGACCAGTTCCAGTTGCTGTGACAACTGTACGTCTGGTTGGAGGGCTAGGTATTTAAACCTTAGGACACACAGTCCCGGACACCCAGTCCTGAACACGCAGCTCAGGACACCCAGTCCTCACCGTATTCTCCTTGAGCTAAGGTCACATAGACCTCGCCCAATCACTCTGGTAAGTCTTCAAGGTAGACTCCCAAACCTTCACAGACTTCGTTCACCGGCAATCCACAATGTCTCTTGGATGCTCAGAACGCGACGCCTAACCGGCTGGAGGATTCACAGTCCTCAAGTGTAATAAGTCTTCAGATCACACAGACAAGAAGACTTAAGTGATGCCTAACACTCTTTGGCTCTGGGTGGTTAGGGCTTTATCCTCGCAAGGAATTCTCTCTCAAAGGCTTCGAGGTGGGTTGCTCTCAAACGACAAAAGCCGTACTCTAACTCTGAGCAGCCAACCGTTTATGGTTGTAGGGGGTGGGCTATTTATAGCCACTAGGCAACCCGACCTGATTTGTCCGAAATGACCCTGGGTCACTAAGGAACTAACACGTGTCCCAACGGTCAGATTTCAAACTCACACGGCAACTTTACTTGGGCTACAAGCAAAGCTGACTTGTCCGACTCTGGACAAGATTCGCTCTCATAGTCTTCACTCGAAGACATAGGTTTTTGGTTTAGGCATCACTTCAGTCATTCTGACTGGTTCTCTTGACCCCACTTAATAGTACGGTGGTTCCTATGACTCAACACAAAAGAAAAAGAACTACGAAAGATCTAAGTCTTCGAGCTCCATAGGCTTCATATCGTGTCTTCTCTTGTCATAGTCTTCAATGTGAATATCTTCATATACCACCTTTGACTTCAATGTCTTCATACATTTTTAGGGGTCATCTCTGGTAGGAAAACCGAATCAATGAGGGACTTCTACCTGTGTTATCCTGCAATTCTCACAAACACATTCAGTCCCTCAACTAGGTTTGTTGTCAATACTCCAAAACCAACTAGGGGTGCACTAGATGCACTTACAGTGTGCTTCTGGCGAACGTCCGATCGGGGTCAGTTATCCGGGCATTGATCGTCCGAAGGGCTTTGGAAATCCGTAGTTTCGGCTCTGGTGTGGGTGTGTCGGACATCCGGTCAGGGTCGGACGTCCGGAGCGTGGAGATCGTCGGACGCCCGGCCCTAGTCGGTCGTCCAAAGCATGTAGCTTCTTTTGCATCTCTTCTTCTTCACGTCCATCTTCCTTTTCTGATTCTCCTTGCTCCTTAGCTTCTTCATGGCTAACTCCTTGATACCTGAGTATGCATAATGTCTCTGTTTGAGGTAGTAGCCATGTCTCATGTGCATCGAAGTGAACTTGTGAGAGGAGAGATGTCACCTCGGTTTCGAGAGCTCTGGCACGTGCTCGTGTCATGGGTCCGCTAGGCACTTGGTGAGACGATGGTAGGTCCATGGGGATGACCTTGGGATGCTCCGCATCAACATGGCTGCTGAAGATGCTGACGGGTATGGATGTTTAGTTGCTCAACGTGTTTTGAGTGTGTAGGTTACACAAGATGAGCAAAATCAGAGGCATAATTTGTTCTATACAAAGGGAGTTGTCAAGGAACGATCTATTCGCGTCATCATAGATGGAGGGAGCTACAACAACTTGGCTAGCATGGAGATGGTGGAGAATCTCTCTCTCACCACAAGACCACATCCACTTCCTTACTACATCCAATGGTTCAAGAACAGCGGCAAGGTTAAGGTAACATGTACCGTTCGTGTGCATTTTAGTATCTCTACATATGCTGATTACGTTGATTGTGATGTGGTACCTATGCAACCATGTTCCTTATTACTTGGTAGACCATGGCAATATGATAAAAATTCTATACACCATGGTAGAAACAATCAGTATACTCTTGTCCATAAGGACAAAAATATTACTTTGCTTCCTATGACTCCTGATTCCAGTTTGAAAGATGATATTAATAGAGCTCATAAAGCCAAACAGAAGCAAAATAAGAGTGAAAATCAGATTGTGGCAAAAGAATTTCAGCAACAATTGAAGCCTAATAATAAACCATCTAGTGTTGCTTCTGAAATTAAATTGAAAAGTGCATGTTTACTTGCCACCAAATCTGATATTGATGGTCTAGATTTTAGCAAATCTGTTTGCTATGCTTTTGTGTGCAAAGAGGCATTATTTTCATTCGTGTACATGCCTTCCTCTTTGCCTCCTGCTGTCACTAAAATTTTGCAGGAGTTCGCTGACATCTTTCCACAAGACGTGCCACCGGGATTACCACCTATTCGAGGGATTGAACATCAAATTGACTTAATTCCCGGTGCATCATTACCCAACCGTGCGCCATACCGTACCAATCTAGAGGAGACAAACCAGATTATGCGTCAAGTACAGGAGCTGCTTGACAAAGGTTATATAGGGGAATCCCTTAGTCCTTGTGCTGCTCCTATCATTTTAGTGCCGAAAAAGGATGGTACGTCGCGTATGTGTTGATTGTAGAGGCATTAATAATATGACTATTCATTATCGTCATCCTGATCCTAGGCTAGACGACATGCTTGATGAATTGAGTGGCTCTACAATATTCTCCAAAGTTGATTTTTGTAGTGGATACCATCAAGTTCATATGAAATTGGGAGATGAATGGAAAACAACATTTAAAACTAAGTTTGGATTATATGAGTGGTTAGTCATGCCTTTTGGGTTAACTAATGCACCTAGTACTTTCATGAGATTAATGAACGAAGTTTTACGTGCTTTCATTGGACGATTTTGTGGTAGTCTATTTTA
>NC_053024.1:336339640-336386928 GCF_003073215.2 Triticum urartu | reverse complement strand
TTTATATAGGGCCTAAGAGCAAGTCAAATAAGGCCTAGTAAACAGGCTGTAAGACCTGTAATGTCATTAAAATCCTACTTGGAGGAGTGAGAAGAGAGGAGAGAGAGTGAAGCGGGCTCTTATATTCTACAGCCCGGCCATTACACATAGATCAAGAAAGAAAGTATGCATGCAACTCTCTTCCAATCATATACCATGCTCATGCAAATATTAAATTCTTAGAGCCAACCTAATAGCCATTAAGTGCCAACTTACATGGCACTTTTGCTGATGTGAAGGAGAGAGATGCGAAAAAGTAAGGGGAGTGAGCTCTCATGCAAGATCCTAGCTATATACGCGTTCCTAGGTAAATACAATAAATACGAAGAAAGAGATAATAGAGAGGAGATGGGAAAATGTACTAATACAATAACCAAACTTTTATATTAATTTTTGCGGGAAATACCCAACCTTATAGCCCACACTATTGTATGAGTGCATATAGATGATGGCTATAGATGGCATGGTAGTTCCTTATAGCCATCGGCAGGCTATATTATTAACCATGCTTTAATGTGTTTTTCAAAACCGCCTTTGACTATTGACAAGATTAATAGTACATGAGATGTATAATGTGAAAATCATATCATTGGAAGCTCCTTTCACATACGAATTTGACTGTATGCTTTGTGTAAGTTGCATGTCATATATTATTACTCTAACATTTTGTCAAAGTTAGCCTCGAAAAACGCATTAGGCCCTGTAGATGGAAGGAGGGAGTAGTAGTGGAAGTGGATCCTCTGATGTAGGATCCCTGCCTTACCCTCCCTTTCGGTCACTTACTGGTGGACCCATGCTTGCTAGGCCCCGCATGTCAGTTACTCAATGGGTTCCGCCACGTCAAGGGATCCTCATCCGTAGTATATTCCCTCTGTTTTTATTTACTCCGCATAAAACGGAGGGAGTGGTAGTATAAATACTATGGGTGGGGGAGGGGGGACGTCGGTTTGCTCTCAACTGCAGTCCCACAAGCGAGCGAAAACGCAAGATGAAGCGCATTCCACTCGGTGAACGACATGGAGGGTCCAGCGTGCCGGGGTGCAACGGGAACGCGACAAGAGCGCTGTACTATTAAAACCGATTGTCCGGTCCTCATCGGAACCACTATTCACACCAGAACCATCGCTGCTCGGCCTACGCCAGCCATTGCCCCAAAACCACACCTCCTCTCCAGCCCATTCCCCCATCTTTCGATCCCCTAGCCCGCATCAAATGTCCCCTAGTCCACCAAAAAGCCATGGTGCACCGCAAGACCATGTACTACAGGATGCTGACGCCGGAGCGCCACGCAGAAATCGCGGCGGCGGTCGGTGCCACAGACCTCTGTTCCCAAGCTCGCTCTGCGGCGGGCCAATCCCCGAGTTCTCTGGAGCCAAGCTACGAGGAGGAGGAAGCCGATCCAATGTTCATGGCAGAGGTCGTTGCGTAGAAGGCCCCCGGTGGTTATGAGACGATGGACATTGACTTCGTGTCGGCGTCCGTGTCACCAATGGTGCTGGCAGACCAGCGGTTCAACCTGGCGATACTAAAGGAGGACCGGGAGGCAGAGGCTCAACTCGACGCAGAGCGCGCGCATGCCGCTGCAATCGAGGCTCTCCTACAGGCGGAACCGGATGTCGTGGATGTGAACCGGGCGGCGGGGGCTCAACTCGACGCGCAGCGCGCGGATGCAGCTGCCATCGAGGCCCTCAAGCAGTCGGACCCGGAAGTCCTAGACTCGAACCGGGCGGCGAAGGCTCAACTCGATGCGGAGCGCACGGATGCCGCTGCCATCGAGGCCCTCCTGTAGGCGGAACTAGACGTCCTCGACTTGAACCGGGCGGTGCTCTCGTCTGTGTAGAGTGCCCGCACGCTCCGCGTGAACGAGTAGCTGGAGGCTGAGGACAACCACGGTGCGGAGACACACGTCGGCAGCTATGGCTGGTTCGCGCCAGCAGCCAAAGATGATGAGGTCGTCTTGTTCCGCGAGCAGTGATAGTTTTTCTTTATGTTGTTGTTTTAGGGATCTTTTGCTATGTAAAAACATATATTGTTATGCAAGTCGCCTGACTTTCATCATTCGGGTCAGTCTACCATTTCAGGCGGTTGGATGAATATCCTACGTCTCCTAACCCTTCTTCCTGACCTCTTCTTCTTCCCCAACAGACCACCGTATGGGCCGTACGAATCCACCCCAACATGCGGTTGGATAAACATAATGTATGAATGAAAATTATCTATCAGCGGTAGCACGTGTCAGTGAGGGTGCGTTCCCGTGGTTGGGTTTGCGGCGTGTAGGAGCGACTGTGTGAGGGTGCGGTGCGACCGCGGCATGCAAGAGCGACTTTGTGATGGTGCGGTTCAATACAAATCATCATTTGACGTGTCAATTAATGTGTATTTTTTTATCCAAAGCCCAAAGAGCTAACCATCTCACTCCTCATTGCTTGATTGATGCAGCATCATGCAAACAAACCTTCTCACTTTAGAATGCATGCAAGGGTATATCAATGTCCTTGGTTGCTAGTACGAGGGAAACCCCATCAATTTTGTCTCGATTAGTGTTAGTGGCCTTTTGCAAATTGTAATTTTGATATACTGGCCTGTTGTGCAAAATAATGGAGGTAGTAACTATTTGACTTCCTTCCCCATTGCGGTGACATCGACGATATCTCCAATGTTGTGGTTTGGCGAAGTGCGTTCGACGGAGAACACCATTGAGGGAGACCACGGTAAGTCCTTCGCAAGTGCCACGTGCAAGCCAAGACAACCGCCTTATTTGCATCCAGGAAGTTCGTTGAACCAAAGGACACGTGAATGTACTAGTACTACTAGTACACAATAGCGTCGTCCGTCCAGCTTAGTGCGGTGAGGTGGTTTCTCAAAGAAGACGATGGAGAGTTTAGTAGTATGAGTAGTACTACTACTAGAACCGCATACTGGAGCGTCTGTACTCTTATTTTATTTTAATCTCTGATAAAGTACACAATTATTCGAGAGAAGGGCGGAAAACTGCAGCCCAATAGTATAGTATTAAAAAACATCAAACATGTGATGATGATATCAATCAACCATACTCGAATATTTGTTGGCCTCTGTGCGAGCCCATCTGTGTGTTCTCGCTCCTCGTCTCTCTCAAGGAACGGCGGGTGGGCTATTTTTCCGTCAATTAAGATCGGTTTGCTCACACTCCAGTCCCACATGTCAGTGATATGCCAAGAGGAGGTGCGTTGACCGTCTGGCCATACGCGTACTTGGTTTTGCACCTTCATACTACTCCTCCCTTCGTCATAGTTCATAGGGAGCGGTTCATTCTGATGCATTTCTCTAAATGCATTTCCACCACCAGAGAGACTTTAGACGTGTTTAGTTTAATGCTCAATTAATTAGGGCGTGATAACCGCAATCAAGTCCACAATTTTCTCTCGATGTACTACGGAGTGGAGTAAGTGCATCCATGTGTGTACCCAGGGTGGAAGCACTACATGCATGTGTGTACGCATTATTTCCTCTAGTAATAGATGCCGTGCTATAACTACCAATGCTATTTTTCAAGCCGATCTCTAGTCGCCTTGGTCCCAGAGATTTTTTTTGAAGCGCGCTCTATAAACAGTGACAGATGAAGTACTATGAGCGGATTCAAAGCAGAGCGTATTGATGGTTGCTTCTTCTGAGAAACTTACAGTGGGAAAGGTGGGGCTTATGATTGGACTACTCATTACTCACTATTAATGCGGCGCAACGACCGGGCTGAGTCTCCCATGCGGTTATGCACTACTCCCTCGCTTCTTAAATTTACTCTGGAGTATTTTTCTTTCTAGAGATTTCAACGAGTGACTACATACGAAGCAAAATGAGTGAACCTACAGTCTAAAATACGCCCATTTGAAAATTGTAAAAAGGCAAATATTTAGAAACGGAGGAGTGTAATTTTGTGCATGGCACATGGACCTGGATGCTGAATAGGCTTCTGGCAATGCTATCAAGCTTTGATCATTTTGTTTACATAATTGATGTACTAGACAAACAATTTTACAGCGACATGAAATTGTACAATGCTTTGAGCTTTGAGCTTTTGTTTCATGTGTCTTGCCATCGATGCTCTTTCGAAAACAATAAAAAACTAACTTCCTTGCTAATGCATATCAATCATTAGCAGATCTGAGCTAATATTTACATCACAACTGAAGACAAAGTTGTGAGAAGGTGTTAAATTGAAATTGATCCATGCTTTCATTGGTAGCAACGTCCCCCCAGCTCTGTCTAAGTCAACAAGGCATGTTGGGAAAAAAGTAGTTGTCTGGAGCATGCAACATTCCGATCATTTTGTGCAGTTCCACTAAAATAGAATTGAGCGTCCCTGTTCCAAAGATATTAAGTGTGATTATGATAATAGAGGACTGCTGATGAAACGATAAACACACAAATAGAAGCCGATCACCTTGGCAGTCTATTTTAAGACTAACTAGTTGGAGAAGATTAAGCAAATAGTTGGAGAAGATTAGGCTCGGAGTTGGATGAGGAGGATAGAGAAAAACCAATCTCCCTTTGTGCAGTCGCACTGAAATGTAGATACGTTGGCCGTGTGAAATTTAGTACAACTGCACAAAACACTCTTAAGAAAAAAGTGATTTGTGCAGTTCACCAAAAGGTCGCAATAGCAACGAGGTGAAATGGATAGCCTTATTTGCAAAAAAGAGGTAGAAAGGAAACAATTACTGGCCAATAACAGTTGATGACACATACGACGACAAAAAAGAAGCATATTCCTTGTCCTAAGGGAAGATAACAACACAGTTGTGTTTATCTAAAACGGTGTGAGGACGAGATTGCAATGTGGAAAGTACGCCGGACTAGCTAAGTTTTGGGCAAAGAACTATGGAAGATCCACATGCAAGATTTTCCACATGCCGCGATGTGGGAAGACGGGTAGTGGAGCAAGGACGGAGGGGGTACCTGGGGGTTGTCAGGATGTAACTAGGTGAGCAGCGGTGGGCGGTGTCTGCGCATACTACGGCAGCGAGCAGGTGGCATAGACCCTACCGCGCCGGAGCTTGGTCAGAGAGAACGACAGGTACCGCAGATCGGGACGTGCTACCTTGGCACCGTCGAACAGAGAAATGATGCACATCCTCCCTTTCTGCCAGCGAACGGGATGCGGCCGGATTAGTGACCAATGGTGGGAGAGAGAGAGAGGCCACCGCCGCCTTGTGTGAGATACTCTGAAGAGAGACAAGCCCAGGCAGGCAGGCAGGCTCCATTGTATATAGTGGAGCGGACAACCTTTTTCTCCGTAAAAATCGTTTTATATTCTATATACGTGCCATTGAGCGATATAACTTTGTTTAAAACTAACGAGCCAACGCATCAAGTCAAACTTTCTTTCCTGCATGCGTGGTACACGACCTTCGTAGGTAAAGAACCGCTGCACGCTTTCAAATTAGCACGTGGGCTGCCATTTTTGTACAAAAATGAGCTCCATCATGTACCCGCGCGGGTGTGGCTGGGCACGAAGCGTGATTACGTGCACCTATTCTCTTCGTGTACGTACACCACCTACGTGGGGTTGTGTGAGAGAGATACAAACGTAGAGAGATATAGTGTGTGGGTTCCTGAGTGTTTTTTTGGGGGGAGGGTCAATCAAAAAATGTAACATATGCAATGTGTGTGAAACAGAGTCCTGGATATATCATATATATAGAGGGGGCGATCCATGAGAAGAGAGTGGAGGTATCATCGGCTTGAGGTATCCATAGAATCGAAGAGAGCGACGATGTGTGTGTGTGTGCGCGCGCGTGCTCAATTGATAAAGAGTGCCATCGAATTTGTGTGTGTCCACGTCAAAGATATAGAGTGGCTGGCCTACTAGAATGTGAGAGGGGACAGGTGGAGTTTGTCTTTGTGGCATGGACCATGAGAAGAGAGTAGGTATCATGGTTGAGGTATCTAATCGAATAGAGCGACGAATGTGTGTGTGTGTGCGCGCGCGTGCTCAATTGATAAAGAGTGCCATCGAATTTGTGTGTGTCCACGTCAAAGATATAGAGTGGCTGGCCTACTAGAATGTGAGAGGGGACAGGTGGAGT
Source organism: Triticum urartu (assembly GCF_003073215.2). Classification (NCBI taxonomy): domain Eukaryota; kingdom Viridiplantae; phylum Streptophyta; class Magnoliopsida; order Poales; family Poaceae; genus Triticum; species Triticum urartu. Next base: position 336,380,824 of record NC_053024.1, on the reverse strand, counting down.
TTGTCTTTGTGGCATGGATACCTAACCTACAGCGCTCGACTATTGGTGTGTGGTGGGGGGAGGCTAATTAATTATAGAGGTACAATGGCTGGTATATGTGTGGAGGAGGAGAGAGGCCTACCTTATGTATTAAGGGAGATCGATTGGCATCCGTGCATATTTGTAGGAGAGGAATAAGGTTAGGAGATAGATAGATCTAGAGTGTTGGAGGGGGTGGTAGTGGAGTTTTTTCTAACAAATGGTGGGAGTCTGGGAGAGGCTTGCTAGAGAAACGGAGGCCACGCTTGCAATATCAATAAGAGAGGGGATGGCTGCCTTTTCTGTGCACGTGCGTGCGAGAGACGGGTCAGGAGGCATGCACGAATAAGAGGGGGGACGATATGGCTGTGGTAAGCAGGCGTAACTACATAGGAAGATCAATCATCCTTTGTCAGAGAAAGGAGAGACATAACTTGTGAGGTACGTCGATCAATGGGCGCGGGATAATAATTAAAGTCGACCTAGGTATATGTAGGGAGATCGATCGGTATACATGCATGTATGTGTTAGAAGCAAATAAGGCCCGGGGAGAAGGATAGAGAGAGAGGGATGCATCTAGGAGGTGGTGCGAGAGGCATACTATATCGAGGGGGAAGGAGTGTGGGAGTGAGGCATGGACGGGGAGTGAGGCATGGACGGTGAGAAGACAAGAGGGGAAGCTTGTGTTTGTGGTAGGCACATGGCTAGAGAGGCATATCGATCAATGTGCGCCATAAAGAAGGAGCTGGGGCCAACACACACCGTGGGTGAACGACCTAAAGTGAAAAGATGAATTTGCACCATGGAGCTAGAGAATGTTGAGGGAGGGTGAGAGGGATGCGGGCATGTGCATGCACGAGAGAAAGTTAGTGCTAGCTACTAAGATAAGAGGATTGTGTGGGTGTAAACGATGAATAGAGATCATGATTCATTATAAAAAGTGAATTCGGATATTTGAAGAATTTATCATAGTGTTTTAAACCGACGCATGCGTGAATATATATAACGGTGATACACATGGTGTGGTTATGAACATGTTATACTACATATAATATATTTTATCTCTACTCTTATAAAAACAAAGTTATTGATGCTGGTGTGCCTGCCATCCTGCAATATAGGCCATCTGATTTGTATCTGACGGATAGGAAGGAAACTATGGCAATTTTGAAAAAAAGATACCCACACCCCTCTCCATATTTGCAAATAAGTCATCCCCTTGATCATGTTGATGTTCCGTGGAACGCATGGGCATCTTGCTAGTACTACATATAATATATATATATAACATTGATTATAATTTGGGCTAATGTGTGGCTTTTGCAGCTCAGGGCTAAATACTTGTCATAATGTAGGGGACGGGGCACTATACCTTGTGTGATAAACACGGTGTACGTATGGAACATGGTTTAGATTATGAATATATAGTTAGTACATCAAACATGCTATTATTTGGAATCAACATCAAGTTTATTCAAAAAATTGAATTCGAGTTCATATAGTAGACATATTTCATATCTATGTCTGTAGTAATCATGTGGTGGGTTGTTAATGTAATACACGAATGATGGTTGAAGTTGGCAACAATCATGATTGTAGATTATTATTGAAATAGAGAAACGAATTCAAATTCAGTTTGAATTGTAGTAGTAGTATAAACATTTGGAATGCACTAAAATGTTGGTATGAGTAGGTTACATGCATTATACAGCCAGCGAAAAAATCTAATTGGACATAACATGGATTCATACTTCCTCCTTCCATCTATATAAGGCCTAATGCATTTTTTAAGACCGCCTTTGAGTATTGACAAGATTAATAGTACATGCCATGCATAATGTGAAAATGATATCATTGAAAGCCCCTTTCACACATGAATTTAACGGTGTACTTTGTGTAAGTTGCATGTCATATATTATTGCTCTAATATTTGGTCAAAATTAGCCTCGAAAAACGCATTAGGCCCTATATAGATGGAAGGAGGGAATACCTTTGAATAGCATTTGCATAGTAAAACGGGACAAGACACTCTCTTTGTGTGGTGTGAATAGTTTTTATTTTTTTCATTTTTGGTACGTCGAAGTACAATATTGATTTGGTATGTCCAAGTACAACATTACACGTTAGGCTTGTCCCTAAAATTCAACCGGCGCCTTGTTATATCCCGAATATTCAGATATCGTGCTCCCAAAACTGGCGCCTTCACAACCAGCGCCTTGCTATCCCAAAATTACAACGCGCAAGAAAAGTCCCTCCAGCTGCCATACCCCGTCACGCGAAATCGCCCTTCTAACCATGAGCCGAAAGGGCCACTAGTTCAAATCGGTGGATGTACTTTTGTAACACACCCTACATTTTGGACAAGCGCATCCCTAAGTCATGGTTCCCCCTCACATCGCCTCCTTTTCGCGATTCAAAATCCCAGGCCGCCATAACCTCTCCGCTCTAGCCGCGAAACCCCACCCTCCTCCGTCCGCAACCTTACCGCTGCCCAGCCGAAGCCTCTTACCCAATGACGTCGCCCACCGCAACAGCTCGACGTCCCTCATCCACCTCCCCGGATGAGGATCCGTCGTCCATCCCGTGGTCCTGCTGGTTCAGCCACCCCGTCCTCCATCTCCAAGGAGCTGCTCCGACGATCGCCTCATCTATCGCGTCTGCTCCATCCCCACAGCACCGCCTTAACCTGCTCCACCGGAACCGCAACATCCTCACCGACTCCTCGGACAAAGCTGAGGCCTACTCGGCGCCACCAAAGAGGTTGTACACTCATCGCACCGCACCTTCTCCTTAACTCGACCTCTCGGCGCCGACGGTGCTCCATCCTGCACCCCCATGGAGCGGCTACCTCGAAGCCGGCTCCGTGGACGACATCTCCACGGCGGCTCTCCCCCAATGTGAGGCCCCTTCGGCGGAGGTGTCCATACCAGCCAGACCTGCTGCTGCTACTCCAGCTCTCGCTCGCTCGCTCTGCTGCTGCTGCTCCAGCTCTCGCTCGCTCGTGTTGCTATTGCTGCTCCCCCCCTCGCTCAGGCTACTTCTCTGCTCCAATTTAGCTACACTTCAGTCGACTGAATCGACTTTTGGGTGAGTCGATTTTCAGGTGGTGGGGGGCTCGCTGGAGTAAAGGAAGAACCACCCGCAGCAGGGAGGGGGGCTCGAAGGAGAGGTACCCCACTATCTATCTTAGGGTTCTGGGTGGGGTGCTGCTCGCCAGTGGTGGGGCGGTGGCGTGGGGATCACCGAAGAAAAAGCTTGGCACGGGGGGGGGGGGCTAGAGGGCTGACTAGGGCAGCGACGGACCAGCGGTGGGGAGTTGTTTCGGGACGGCGAGGCGGCGGTGGACCGGCGGTGGGGAGTTGTTTCAGGGCGGCGGGCGGTGGCGGACCGACAGTGGGGAGTTGTTTCGGGGCAGCGAGGCGGCGCGGGGCCCGGCGGTTCGGCCGGTGGTGCCTGGAGGCTCAGGGGGTGTAGGTTGAAGATGAAGTGCAGGCCCTCACTAAACTACATGTCAAGTGCTTGTCTACTACCATTGCACTCATTTACGACAGTAACATTCAGATTCCACAGTAAATTTTAGTTTCGACAGTAAAGTTCAGAGTCAACATTTTTTACCTCATCTGTTGTAGTCAGGTGGTTTTTGGTGATGTAAATTTTACATCTATTTTACATCATCTATTGGAGATGCTATTAGAATCCCACTTGAGATTAACGATGTCTGTCTTGTACTGCTTCAGTCTTGACGTCTTACGGCTCACCGGAGCTGCTCCAACGATAGAACGATCCATGACAACAGAGCAGTGCCCTGGACGCCGTTTACAAATTCCTCAGATCTTCCTCCACACCTCCGATAGCTACCTCTGTCTCAACTTCTTCAACGACCAACCCAATGATGCTGAGGTCGACACGGCTATGGCAAAGAGGTTGTACACTTGTCGCATCACTTATGACTCTACATTCATGTCGATCCATTAGGGCTATTGTGATTCAACGGAAAAAACATAGCAATAGGAAATTTTCCTATGGCACTCTATTATTCAATTATTCATGCATTTTGTTGAAACGAATGGAGTAAAACATCCACCTGGACCTACTTTTCAAAATCCTATGCATGAAAACAAGACCAAGTGCATTAGTGGCCGAATAACATTCTAACTGTACACGCTTTCATATGGTTTCACTTTATTGATGTTCAAACTTGATTTCTAAATTAGTTGTGGGGCACATATCGAGGCAGCAATGAATAGTATCTCTGTCTAATATCTGGTTCACCTAGGGTATGCCTATGTATTTCATCTTGGGTGGGAAACAAATAGTAAAGCAATCACCATCTGTCTTTTTATTAAATTAAAGCAATCATCAGCCTGCTATCATTTTCTTTGGATCCATCCACTGGTTGTTACCATCACTCTAGATTTCTGCATGCTCTCCTTACATAATCTCACCATATTTTTTTGTATGCATGTCAGATATTGTACACAGTCATGCTGAGTTTTGCACGACAATACAATGTCATGCAGATATCGCTCCATGGTGGGTTCAATGGCAAACCCTCCCCCCCTCTATAGATTGTAATACAGAGGAAGATATCTGTCCTGAGGTGGATTCAGACACACCTAACCACTCCTATTTACCCCCAAGGTGTTTGCTCTACCTTGGCATGATGATGTTAGTCATATCATGCGTATGTTGCCTTGTAGTGCCTACTTTTGACATCATATATGTCATCTGCTTAGTTTAAACATGTTCTGTAATGCCACCTGTTTAGTTTCTATATCATATATGGGAATTATCCAGTCTCATGTCTTTTAGCCAGCAATAAAATATGTGAAATGTGCAATGCCATCCTGTTTAACCAGGCATCATATATTTGAATGATATATTGCACATCCTTTTCTTCATTACATTTCCATTTGTCGACAATGTTTGTACATTAAACTACTCTTTCCGTGAATCAGTCATTTGGGTGGGAGATGGAAAAATCTGGAGTGAAAACAATGCCTTCAGAGCAAACAGTGCTACCTGTCGAAGCAGATCTCTTGTTGGGTCCCGATAGCTCCTCAGAGATGGATTCAGAGACATATGACCAGTCCTATTCCACCACCGAGGTGTATGCTCTAACTTGGCACGGTTATACTGCTCATATCATGCATATGGTGTCTTGCATTGCATAGTTTAGACATCATATACACAATATTCAACACCATGTTCTTAGTTCAGATATCATATTGAATGCCGTATGTTGAGCATATAAATCACATATGTTAATAAATCATGCGATCCTTGATTACTAGATAACATGTAAGTGAATTATGTCATGCGATCCTGTTAGTTATTCCATCAATATCTTTAAATTATGTTATTGCTATGCTATCAGTTTAAATAGACATCACATATTTAAAATTATGTCTTGCTATCTGTTTTAGTTAAATAATATACAAGTCAACTATTTCATTGCCCTCTTTTTTCCACACTATCTATGGCATCTGTCTCTCATAAAATGTCTGTAACATTAACTATGTTTCCTTGTTATCATCCATTTGAATTAGAGCGGTGAATGGCAGTATCTAGCGGAGTAAAAACACGGTCTTGAAAAATAGTGCTAACCTCTTGGTGGAGATAGCCCCCGGTTGTTACATGCACGAGAACCAGCCCTACCACATATAACCAGAGTCTCCGCAGATTGTACCACTACTGCGATGGTTAGAGAACTAGCTTCACCCAATCTAAACCCAACCCTAGCAGATAGTAACCCAGTTCCTGTTGACACAGCACCATCTCGACCACATAGCTCCCAAACAAGAGCAGTTAGTAAGGCAGCTCAGTGCCCAAAGGGCCAGTACTACCACGGTGAACCCCAACTCCACCAGTTAGTATGCATTTTCCTGTGGAGGAAGCACAACCAGCCGGTCATAGTTTAGCATCTATCGCATTTGATGTTGTTAAATCCTAGTTGTGTATCTTCCCATCTTGGAAATATTATACCGAAGATGAAGGAAAATGTCATTTGCAGGTGTTTGTCCAGGAGTTATGTGTAAGTAATGTTATTCATGGCAATTACTTTGCTTTGTCCCATACATTCTACCTCCATGATGGTTATAATGCAACAAATTTTCCCATTTTCTCTATAGAGAAGGACCAATTAGGAAAGTCTGGATGAGGTAACATGTACTAATACCTCTGCTATCTTCATGAATGCTTGGTGGCAGTATTAGAATGACCTGAAGAAAACATACTTCACAGGCAAAGAAACTCATCAAATTCCCTTACGTTCTCTTGAGACACATTTACTGGATGATGACTGGGAACGCCTTGTTCTATACTGTCCCGAACCAAGAATGTGGTAAGGTCTATGAGCTCATTTTAAGTACTGTATTCTTGTGTCTTACTGTACTCTGTTCATGTAGAACAAGTGCTTAAACCCGAAGAACTATTGTTCTAATTTAATATTCCATTGCTATCGTACATACTGCTTTTCTCTTGTATCACTGTATTTACTCATACAAACTTATTTTTAAATTGAAGGATCCAATTGAAACTCCAATGGCACAACAGGTATGTTCACGCATGTTTCTGTAATAGGTTTGCTCTTATCAATAGCTCTATTGATTTCAATATCAATTGTGTATACAGTTGACTTCTCATATCATGCACATTACTAGCATCACAACAGAGCGAATAGTGTTGTTGGATATATAGACCCGCCGTACCCATCTGAAAGCTTGTTGTGACGTGTAGTTTCCCACGCTTTGTATTCTTTCACTGCTACTTTTATCATGAACTGATATGATTCGAACCGTGTCTCTATTTTGATTTGGCAAGACAATGCAGTGACCATAGGACATAGATATATGTTTGATTGATGCTTTTATTATGTCCTAGTACTTGGCAATAGAAGACTTAGTAGTTTAATCCTGTCCACCTTACTAATGAACTGGTTCACTGAAATGAGATTCATATACTAGTACATGCTAAACTTGTCATGTGTTTGCTTGTTTCTTCTTTTAGAATGCTGACAGAATATCAGGGAAGAGTGCCTTATTAAGCAATGGTAAAGGAAGTAATGCAGATAAGGTTCAGGATAGTGAGATATCCTTGTTGGTCTCCAACAAAAGCTGATAAAACAGCTAAGGAAGTGTCAGGACCCCGATTCCAGATCACATCGATCTAGCATGTAACACCTCATATCGCTTTGCGGCCTCATGCATGATATTCCCACGGGTGTCGCCTTACTATGGCCCGGGACCGTTTGCGTCTTTTGGCTCACGTATATGATAGTGTCGCTAGCATCCATATGACAGAGAACCCGGGCCGACATGACTAGTCATGAACCCAATGTGGCACTAACTTACAGGGACATGCATACATGAATCAACATCGAGCATGTACGGTCCGCAGTGTGCGAATCCGGGCTGTAGCACTGGGCTAACAGGACTCCGGTGAACCGGGATGTAGCAGGCTAGGCAGGACTCCGGATGTCACCGCGTGACATTTCCCCAAAGGGACAGACACATGAACGAAGTGAATCACATGCCAGCCAGGAGTCCGGTGAACCGGGCTCTAGCGGACTACTATGGCTCATGGAAGCACAAGACTACATTTCCCCATAAGAGAGGCTACCAAGGATAAACACTAGGTTGTCGGATCCCACACATACCAAGCATTCCAATCATACACACAGTATGCTCAATATGTGCAATACAACATGGCATCACAACAAGACTCTACGACTCAAGTATTTATTCATTAGGCTCCGAAGAGCGAGATATTACACAACATGGGTCTCATGACCCAACATTCAGAGCATACAAGTCAAAACACATGCGGAAGCTTAACATATCTGAGTACAGACATCTACAACTGAAAAAGGCTGAGAAGCCTGACTATCTTACAAGACCCTCCCAAGGTACAAGAATCGTAGCTGAGGTAACAAGCTAAACGTCAAAGTCCACGCGGAACTACTAGCGAGACTGAAGTCTCTCTGCAAAACATAAATAGGCAAACGTGAGTACAAATGTACCCGAGTGACTTACATTAGAACTATCTACATATGCATCGGTATCAACAAAGGGGGTGGTGGAGTTTAACTGCAGCAAGCCAGCTTTAACTCAGTGGCTAACCTGAACTACGACTGCAAGTAACTCTTTTGAGGTGGCGCACACGAGTCCACATATTCACCATATCAATACTCCACTATGGATCCGCTCCCGTCTCCCTACGAGAACGCCATCCATAGCACTCACGCTTATCTTGCGCATTTTAGAGTATCCACTTTCACTTGTCTATGAACTATGCAAGGGGTCCAAGTTTCCATATCCGAGGAATCCGGCTATTCGAATAGATAATGATAACCCTGCAGGGGTTGTACATTCTTCACACACGCTCTCGCCACTTATCACCTGGTACACGTCATGTTACCTCGGGCAACCTTCAAGCGGAAGCGGGCGAGGGAGTCGGCCATGGACCTGACTAACCACAAGTCTCTAGTCCAGGTTTATCTGCCTATTCGGTTCCATCCGCAAGGGATCCCGCAGGGTGTCTCTCACTGCCCCAAACGATGTGAGCAGGGTTCCCAAGCCCACCATCCGGGTGCCACTTGGTACACCGTGCCACTGTGGCCTAGTCTGTCCCAAGCCCACCTGTACGGGGTGCCACTTGTAGAGCTACTAACACTACCTACAAACACCAGAAACTAAGTTGCAACTCCCTGGACAGAGATCAGTTGATAATAAGCGAGAGGGGCCGAGTTACCGAAACCCAATGTGTGGTAGTAATTGTTCATGGATCACAGAGACAGAACTCAGTTTTTGAGGACGGCTGCAATGAGACAACCCACCATGTACTCCTACATGGCCTCTCACCGCTACCTTTACCTTATCGTGTTCACACACTTAGCTCACACACACAGTAGGACATGTTTATCACCATTCCAATTCATTCCCGATGAATCAGACCTGATCAACTCTAAGCAATAGCAGGCATGACAAACAAGCATGAATGAGTAGGCACACCAGGGCTCAAACAACTCCTACTCATGCTAGTGGGTTTCATCTATTTACTGGCAATGATAGGTCATGCAGAGGAAAGGGGTTCAGCTACCGCAGCATGTAACAGTTGAATCGCTGTTGTCCTAATGCAGTAAAAGAGAGCAGGAGCGAGAGAGTGGGATTGTATCGGAATGAACAAGGGGGTTTTGCTTGCCTGGCACTTCTGAAGATAGTATAGTTCTTCATCGGTGTCATCGAACTCATCGTCGGAACCACGTCTATCGAGAGGGGACAAATACCGGCAAACAAAGAGGAACACAATCAATGCAATGCAACAATTATGATGCATGATAATGTCATGGCAATATGCTGTTGATTGGAGCTAATGCAACTAGCAATCATATTAAATGAAGTTGGTTTGAACCAAGGGTTCAAATTCAAACTCCATATGTGCTTATTTAAATGTCAATTATGCAAATTGCCCTGTACAGCAACCCTAGGTTGTTCAAACATGCATTCAAATGCCATAAACAGATTCCTTGAATTTTTTGATAATTTTTCATATATAATTTATTTAATTTGGAGTTATATATAATTTTCTATGATTTTTAGAAGTTTTGGGAATTTTCTGGAATTTCCTGAATAAACTTAAATCCAGAAAATAATTTATAGCATCAGCATTATGTCATGCTGACCTCAGCAGGTCAACAGGCGCCGCCCAGGTCAAACCTGACCTATGGGGCCTGCTGGTCAGTGACTAAGGGCTGGTTAGGGTCGTAGACAGGTGGGGCCCAGTCAATGGCCACGTCAGCATGGTCAATGCTGACGCGTGGGGCCATTGTGATTAGTTAATACTAAACAGAACTAATCTAAGTTTAATTAGTCAGTGGGGCCTTGCTGTTAGTGTCACTAGGTGTCGACTAAGCACGTCATTAGCTCAAACTAATCTGCCATGTCACCCTCGTCGGAGTTCTGCCGGCGGCGACCCAAACACGGCGGAGGCGCAATGGAGTGGCTCGGGTTTCGCCTACAGGCCACCATTTGACGCGCGGAAGGGCACGTTTGAGAGAGGGGAGCGAGGCGCATCTGCGCGTGGCCGTGGTTCGAGTGGGGGTGGACGAAGTCAATGGCGGAGAGCTCTCTTGCGGCCGCAGGAGTTCGGACGTACACCGAACCGGGGCTACGAAGCACGGTGTGAAGATCTGGTGGGTGTGATCGGCTCCTGGGAGCGCTCTGAGTGCAGCGGTGGGTTCGAACGCGTGCTTGCACGGCCGTAGTCGCAGTGGCAACATGACCGGCTGCGAGGAGTTGTCAGCTCCGATGGCCAGGGTGGCTAGAAGGCACGGGCGAGCACGGGGAGAGAGGGGAAAGAGGCAGGGGCTCACGGCGAATCCGGTAGAGGCAACGGCGAGGCCGGGGAGGGACTGGAGCTCGCGAATCCCTGAAGAGTTTGCTGGCGGCTAGAGGTTGAAGACGATGTCATGGGCGATGTTGTAGGGCTTCCAGCAGGGCACAGCTCGGTGGAGAGGAAGAGGGGGTCGAGGCAGAGCCTCTGGACTCATCGGTAGGGCGAGGGGTGGTCGGTGGCTGTGGCGGCAGCGAGCGGCGGCGACGGCTCCGCTCCGCTTCGGGAGAGAGACCGAGACAGAGGAGGGGGAAATAATGAGAGAGAGTGAGAGGAGCCTGGGGGTGCGTGGCGATGCTAGAAGGGACGAGGCGTCGCGGTGGAAGCAGGAGGTGGCTGGGCGTGCGCCGGCGTGCGTCAGCCACGCGCCCATCCTCCTGGCAAAGGAGGAAGACGACAGGGGAGGGGCCAGGTGGGCTGGGCCTGCCACTTGGGCCGCCAGGTAAGTGGCCAGGTGAGTCTCTCTCTCTCTCTCTTTCTGTTATTTAATTTGTTCTCTTTTCTCTTTTTGTTATTATGTTTTGATTTAGTTCAAAGACCAAACCATTTTCAAAATTCATGAAAATAATTGTGTGAACTAAATGGACTTCTCCAAAGCTACACAACAATTTTCAGAATTATTGAACATATATTTATTATATAATAAATATAGGTCCAATTCAAATAGTTATTGAATTAATTTCAAATGCCCAAAATAAATATTTCTGAAACTCCAAAAATATTGGTTTGAATTTTACCTCTTGCCAATATTTTTACAGAATAACAGGAAAATTTCCTTGGACTCATTTGAAAAGATTTTTAATGTTGATTATTTCTAAAGTGATTTCTGAGGGTTTCAACTAACCTCAATTCAACTTTCAGAATTTAGACATGATGCATGGATGCTCTCTTATGCAACTACTGCAAACAATTCTAGGGCTGTGACAAGGAAGACTATCTTGAAGACAGTGAGACAACCCCAAAGTCCTATCTTGGTTTAGTGTTCGAGTTATTGGCCACCACTGCTTGCACAAGCTATTCAAACTCATTATCTGAATCAGTTCGGTTTCTTGGGTCTCAACTACAAGCTGAAAGACATCGATCAGCTGTGCTGCGACAAGAAGCGGAAGGACTGCGGAAGTCCCTGGAGCATTCAGATGCATACTTTTTGGTGCAACAGCTAGCGTTGGAGGATTTTAGCACCAAACAGGACAAAAGCTAATAAGCTTGCCAAACTTATTGCCAGCATGGTGGATACCCAGGATAATGTTTCTTGAGCTCTTCTGAAGTTGTTTCATTTATGCTCTTGTTTTGCTGCCGCGCTTATTTGCACTGGTGGACAATTTTGACGGCCAATGTTTGTAATATGCTGCTTTGTTCCCTATATTTGCACTGGTGGCGAACTTTGATGCCAAGTGGATGTAATATGTTTAATAGTTGTAACAGGCTAGCGTTAGTTGCTTGCTTATTTATTTCCTTATTGTCTTGTTAGTTGTTTGCTTGTAGTCACTGCAGTTCTTTTTCTGTGTTTTTCTAGTGGCCACAATAACCTATTTTTGGTAACTAGGCCACAGTAATCATGGCAACACATGAACTGTTGTAACCATGGGCCTCCTGTGGGTCGTAGGATTCATGGGCCTTCTACGGGCCCTAGGATACATGGATTTTCTACGGGCCTTATGATCCATGGGCCTTCTATGGGCCGTAAGGTCCATTGGTCTTCTACGGGTCGTAGGATCCATGGGCCTTCTAACGGGCGTATAATCATTTCGCCAAACATGGGTCGTACTATTCGTGGACCATAACGGGTCGTTAATAGGCCGTATTTGATGAGGCTATGAAAGCAGCCCAACGGGTTAACGGGCCACAAATGGGCCCAATGTAAACATGTGCTAAATTTGGCCCACAAACGAAACATGCCAGTAACGGACTGTAACTAACCGAATTCTAGAAATGAGCCCAAGAATAAATGGGCCCTTAGAAGGCCGAAATTTAACACGGAATAATGGGCCATTAATGGGTATAAAGTGATACACTGTTCATTATGGGCTAGTTTCATCTCGGGCCATTAATGGGCCAAGTTACGAAGGGCCTCATATGGGTCGAAAGACATCATGGGCCATACATGGGCCAGAAGTAACAACGGGCTAGAATCATATTGGACGGCCCAAATGAAGCTACTGGGCTCAATTCCGATAGGTCGTAACGGGCCGGGAGTTAGCGGGCCGTAAATGGGCGATATACGAACAGGTCGTTAACATGCTTTCCTTGGGCCGGACCGTTACCTTATGACCAAGTCAAACGGGCCAGCCTTTTCACCAGAATGGGTCTTTGTTGGGCCATGCCACGTGTCGACGTATCATAGGCGCCTCCTGTCCAATGAGTGGATGACATTTGTCCCAACGGTGAGCCAACACGTGTTTCCTCTAGCCAATGAGAATTTTACATGTGGAAAATCCCCATTGGTCCGGGATATTAACGGGTTATCGGATCCAAAACCGGCCCCAATAGCTTAATGGCGACCTGTTACAGTGGATGCCATGTGTCGGTCACCCTTAAAGAAAACACTTCTATCACGCGTGATTTATCGTCATGGAAGTGGACACTTCTGTGATGATAATTTGGTAATGTCATGGAACACTTCTACGATAGCACATGTATGACTATCCTGATTCTGTCATAAAATTGTTATGGATGTACATGAATGACAGAAAACGTGACCTACTGTGACAAACACGTATCATCACGGAAGTGCCTTTTTTGTAGTGGCTACTGTCGACGTTCGGGGAATGGGGGTCCCCAGACTTGCCTGCCTGCGGCCTAGGGCATGGCTCATCCAGCGGCTTGGTACGACCCATCTTCATCAGCAAACACTCAAGACCCTCGCGAGGGGCCAAGCCTCGCGAGGCGGACGACACAAGAGCTCCTCAAGGGCAGCCTCACTAGGCTGGCTTGCGAGGAGCGGAGAGATCAGGGCGAGGGGCGGCAGGACAGAGGTCATCAAGGAGCACACGACGGCATCACCACCAAAGCCTTTAGCAGGCACAGACCACCTTTTGTCAGGATAATTGTACTACTTGTCGCCCTTAAAATTGGCTGTTGTGGGATCCCTTCTCGCCTAATATTTGGGAAGAGGACCCGGGCCTCTATAAACAGGACTAGCCACCACCATGGGGGAGGACTGATCTTGGATGGATCATTCACATCATGCCCAACCACACAAGCTCATCGATCTTGCGAACGCCTCTCCTCAGGAGGTTTTTCTTCCCTTGTACTTGGTCATCCGCAGCCTGCAAGGCAATCCACCACACCAAACTGGAGTAGGGTATTACACCACAACGGTGGCACGAACCAGTATAAACTCTTGTGTACCTTGTTCCGTGGGTTCGGCGAGCTAGGCTTTGAGATCGTGGTGAGAGTGTGAGCTAGGGGGAGAAAGATCTTCATGCGCACCCGAGAGTTCAAAACTCAAGGATTTTGCCAGAACCCGTAATCTGACAGTCGCCAAGTGAGTGACTGTGATAGGGGGTCCTTCCCACATGACCCGAAAACCGTCGGGGATATAGAGCCACGATCTAGAGGCCTTGCAAAATGTAATCGTGTGCGATGCAACACACATTAAATTCTTTCGCACGTGTGGGATCGATGATTAAACGTTTCTAATGACGAAGAGAAACCAAACGGTGTGTCATAATGAACCATTAAACGGTATGTAAGGCACACTGGCCAACATATGGACTATGTGCGATATGTGCCTCGTCGCACACGAGTTTTCTGCGAAACCTATCTGCCATGCAAGACTCCATCGCACACGTTTCCCAACAATTACCATGTGCGATAATGTTCTATCACAACTGGTTCAGGAGCCCCTTTGCACACATACAAGTGTTGCAGACCATTTGTGATTTGTTCTGTATCACCGACAGTTGCGGCAAGAGTGACGTGTGCTTTTCGTGTGGGACCCCACACGTTTCTTGGAAAATTTACGACTAGGATTGTATTTTACATTGGGCACGGTTTACTCCGACCCCTCGTGTGTGATAACGTGATATCACAAATGGTTCCACAGACCCTACACACATGTAGTAGTGCTGCAAATCGTTTGCGATCTGCTGTGTATCACCGACACTACAAGAAATATGTCAACTTGCAACCATCACTATTTTTCGTGGAATGTTTGTTTTTTTCATTTGTGACCTTTTTATGACCAAAAATAATTGGTCAAAAGATGACCGTCTTTAATGAAAATTAACGACCTTCCCTGTGATACCGTCATAGAAGGCAACGACCAAAACAAAAGTTCGTTGGTCCTGCGACCTTTTATTTTGGTCACTGGTTGTTTGCCCAGGCCACGTCGGATCCAATGTGGCAAGCTAACATGGCAAAATTACAACCAATTGAATTGGTCATTGGTTAGAATCAGCCCAATCCAATTCGGTGTCTATATGAGCCGAGCCCATTCATTCAACCCATTTAATGTATTTTTTCCTGTGCTTTGATTAGCTACATGGGCCTGGTCCAAAAATTCAGCCTTTTTAATTTCTTTGCCTAGCCCTTTAGACGGCGGCTTTTGTTTTTGGTCTTGTATTTTTCTGGGCCGTTTCTTTGCTAGGCCTCTCCAGTTTTCCACTCCAAAATAATTGTCCACTATATCTTGGGCTAGGCCGAAATAACTGATCCAGTCCAACTTTTTTATTATGCCATTGACATTATAAGCTATCTTGGGCCTAGCCTAGTTTCTATACATTTTCAAAGCAACGTGGAATGTTATAGGAGCCCAAAATATCTTTTACATCCCTTAATTAACTCTAGCAGTACATATCTTTACATCGAAGGAACGAGTAAGTGCCAAACAAAACTATTCTATAGCAAAGAGAAAAAATAGATGATAAGACATAATAGAAGTTCCTATTGTCCTCCTCCTTCAACATTTGAAAGCCTTCACCTGGCAGTAGATCAATCATGAGTGAGAAACAATATAGCAGCAAAAAAATGTTTAGACGATGCAAAAAAATAGTAATTACACATGGTATTCGGGTAGAGATTGTAAGTCATGGATCCATTAAGACCTAATTAAACTCGCATTCATGCTAGTTTTTGTGTCGTCCAGTATCTTCATGCAATAGCTACTTGGTAAGGCATTACGATGCCCCAGGAAATGGACCACACTATAGTCAACAATCGACAGTATGCACAACTAGGAATTTCAAGTCACATTACATATCAACACCAGAAACTAAGTCACACATGCATGCTACTAATCCACTATTTTGTAGTTGTGTCAAACGCACCACCATTAGTATTCAGAAGTACTCAACCAATGATAGTAGAAAAATGTACTACCTCATCACCCATTTCGCGCAGGTGCTTGATGAAGTTTTGGAACTGGTTCTTGTACCCTAAGATTGGCTAAGGGAGTGTTTGAGAGCCTCTCCGCTGGCCTTGTTGATGAGTGCCATGGCAGGGTAGCCTTCCTCATCCTTGACCCTCGTGCTATACTTAAATGTCCATGATCTAGTGTTGCATCATATGTGTATATTAAAATCAATCAACCACATGATTAGAGAAGAAATAGTACGTACATAAAAAGTCGCTTGAGCAAAAGCCAATCAGGATTATTCATTTTCCCCAATTAGAAAAGGACAAGGCAAAAAAGCAAGTTTTCAGACCCAATGGAAAGTTCATAGTACTATTTTGGATCGGGATCATGGAAGCATGTGAGTGATATTCGAATGATCTTGGGTGTATGTGTGTGTACATGTGTGTTGTCATCGCATTCGGTGCGGGCGAGGGAGACCTTGCTGTCCCTAGCGGCGAGGCTGAAGCTTTCCTCGTCGGCCTTGCAGAGGATCATATACGTCGGCTGTGTGGCATACATAGACAGACATGATTTGTTAAGAATGAATAGGCAACTTGCATTTACACTCAAATGATTTACACATGGGTATAGATACAATACAGATGCTAACCACGAATAAGAACTAATTCAATGACTTAGTTGAGCACAATGGATACAGATCTACCAAATTCACTAAAAACAAGATAGAACAAAGAATAACAAAAGTAACAGGTATCTAGCGAATATCAGTCTCAAGGTGTTCTTGTGACATATGGTGTCGTATATGCAGTCATAATATAGTCATGGATATTAAGATTAATAATCTACAACATGAAGTGTTTTTTAGTATAACAGCATTGATCAATCAGGAACTAAAAATAACATTCCCACAATCAACAAATGTTTGGGAAAATGACAACTTTAAGAAGAAAATAGGCACTCAAGCAGGAGTGCCCACACATCCAGTCACCAATCATATAACCACTGATAGCAAGTTTAGTTTTAGAAATGTATCCCGCTCATGAGACCAGCAACAAAGGACACAACCCAACCAAGAAAGCACATGGGATATCCTTTTTCACCTCGGGTTGGAGAACTTGGTGGGAAACACCAATAGAAAGTCTTCCCTCCATTCGTTCTTGCACAGGTACGCATGGCCAAGGGAGTAGTCCAGCGCTCGTTCCACAAGGACTGCCACCGCACTGCCGACTTACATATACCTACCAACATCACAATAGTGTAAGATAATTATAATCAGGAAAAACATATTAATTCAAGCATATTATTTGTTGGGGGTACCATTCAAGAATACAACTCGGGTGCTAAATCAGAAAACAATATGATGTCCAGAAACTAGATATAATTTATTATTATAGGAACTTTAAGTTTGTTCACAGGTTAATCCAACCCAAGTAAAAATGGGCTAAATAGAACGGATAACTCCATCTTCTCTGTTAAGGCTAAAAAGAGATAAATCAACTGATTTGACCTTTTAAGTTCCATAATTTTTACTAGCTTCACACACAATTGTTCTTACTAGTGGCAAATAGTACCAAACAGAAGTACGGAAATTGATATGTTGATTGTGAGTAGTATGTAACCAACACTTTAATAGATTCTCTGACTATATCAGTTTAATAGTACCAAACAGAGAAATTGTTAACAATTTTTTAGACTACAGAAATTTCAATAAACTATTTCTCTGACAATAACAGTTTCAGGGAAACTGGTTCAATCACAAGCAGATTAGCCCCCCGCCCAATAATAAAATAGTATTATGTATCTTTAAAGGTTTGTGACGCCCCCGATTCAATCGTACACTAATCATACACGCAAACATGTATGATCAAGATCAGGGACTCACGGGAAGATATCCCAACACAACTCTAAAAGTAAAATAAGTCATACAAGCATCATATTACAAGCCAGGGGCCTCGAGGGCTCGAATACAAGAGCTCGATCATAGACGAGTTAGCAGAAGCAACAATATCTGAGTACAGACATAAAGTTAAACTTGATGCCATAAGATGGCTAGCACAAACTGGGATACAGATCGAAAGAGGCGCAGGCCTCCTGCCTGGGATCCTCCTAAACTACTCCTGGTCGTCGTCAGTGGCCTGCATGTAGTAGTAGGCACCTCCAGTGTAGTAGGAGTCGTCATCGACGGTGGCGTCTGGCTCCTGGACTCCATCGTCTGATCGCAACAATCGGGTATAGAAAGGGGAAAAGGGGAAGAAAAGCAATCGTGAGTACTCATCCAAAGTACTCGCAAGCAAGGAGCTACACTACATATGTATGCATTGGTATCAAATGGAAAAGAGGTAGCATATGTGGAATGAACTGCAGAATGCCAGAATAAGAGCAGGATAGCTAGTCCTATCAAAGACTATGCTTCTGGCAAACTCCATCTTGCCGCATGTAGAAGAGAGTAGATGGTAAGTTCACCAAGTATCATCGCATAGCATAATCCTACCCGGTGATCATCCCCTCATCGCCCTGTGAGAGAGCGATCACCGGTTGTATCTGGCACTTGGAATGTTGTGTTTTATTATGTATCCGGTTCTAGTTGTCATAAGGTCAAGGTACAACTCCGGGTCGTCCTTTTACCGGGGGACACAGCTATTTGAATAGATAAACTTCCCTGCAAGGGTGCACCACATTTCCCAACACGCTCGATCCCCTTTCGCCGGACACATTTTCCTAGGTCATGCCCGGCCTCGGAAGATCAACACGTCGCAGCCCTACCTAGGCACAACAGAGAGGTCAACATGCCAGTCTAAATCCTATGGCACAGGGGTCTGGGCCCATCGCCCATTGCACACCTGCACGTTGCGTACACGGCTGGCGAGTGGACCTAGCCTCCCTTATACAAGAGCAGATGTTCCAGTCCAACCCGGCGCGCGCTGCTCAGTCATTGACGTCAAGAAGGCTTTGGTTGATACCACGACGTCGAGTGCCCATAATTGTTCTCGCGTAGTTGGTTAGTGTGTATAGGCCAGTGGCCAAACTCCAATCAAATACCCAGATCTCGTTAAGCGTGTTATTTTGAAATAACCGCGGTCGCCGACCAGGGCCAGGCCCACCTCTCTCCTAGGCGGTCTCAACCTGCCCTGTCACGCCGCCACAAAGATCCACTCAGAGGGTCGTCGGGACAAACGTCCTTTCGGACCCAGTCCATGAATCACTCGCGGGTACTCTACGAGCCGACCCGACTTTAGTCACCACTAGTATCATATATTATGTATATAAGTATATACCCGTGATCACCTCCTGAGTAATCATGGCCCGATAGTATAGCATGGCAGACGGACAAGAATGTAGGGCCACTGATGATAAACTAGCATCCTATACTAAGCATTTAGGATTGCAGGTAAGGTATCAATAACTGTAGAAAGAATGACAGGCTATGCATCAGGATAGGATTAACGGAAAGTGGTAACATGCTACACTACTCTAATGCAAGCAGTAGAGAGAAGAGTAGGCGATATCTGGTGATCAAGGGGGGGCTTGCCTGGTTGCTCTGGCAAAAAAGAGGGGTCGTCAACACCGTAGTCGGACGGGGCACCAGCAGCGGCGTCAGTCTCGTAGTCTGCCGGAGAGAAGAGGGGGAATAAATAATGAATACAATGCAAAAAGATGCATAGCGATGCATGACATGACAAGTAGCAGTGCTAGGTGTGCCCTAATTCGATATGAGGTGATATTGGTGAAGGGGGGAAACATCCGGGAAAATATCCCCAGTGGTTCGCGTTTTTGGACAAATGAATCGGAGGGGGAAAGTTGTGTGTTTGCTATGCTAGGGATGCGTGGTGGACGAACGGGCTGCGTATCCGGATTCATCTCGTCGTTCTGAGCAACTTTAATGTTCAATGTTTTCCCATTCGAGCTACGGTTTATTTTATATTGATTTTAAAAGATTTAAATCATTGTTAGCATTTATTTAATTAATTTAATTCAAAATTATCCAAAACAGTGCATGCTGACATCATCATGACGTCATTATGGCATCAGCAGTCAACATGGCGTTGACTGGGTCAAACTGACGTGTGGGACCCACCTGTCATACCCTGTTTAGCTTAATTAGGTTTTAGCTAATCTAATTACTGTTTAATTAAACTAACTAGTTAATTAGATTAATTAAATAAGATTAATTAACTTAATGAATTCACTAATTAATTAATTATTAATTTTATTAATTCATTTTCGTTTTTTAACATTCTGGGCAGTGCCCCATTTGGCAGTGGCCCAGAGGCCATAGCGGGCACGGGCGCTATCGGGCACAACCCGAACGGGCGCTAGCCTGCGGGGGCACACCCGACTGCGCAACGTGGGGCTGCTGGCGGGCGCAGGCGCCAGCGCGATGGCGTGGAGCTCCGGCGGCTGCGACCAAGCGGAGCATGGGATGGGTCGCGGCTGCCGACACGCAGTAGGGCGGCCGGAGGCAAACGACGGGCGCGCGAGGCCGCGGCGAGAGGGTGGAGGCTCCTCGGCGTGACACATGCGAGCGGGGAGGAGCAGCGCGTGCGGGCGCGGCGAGCGTGCGGCAGAGGCGACGGCCGCGCAGGTCGGTGATGCGGCGGACGCGCAGGAAGCAGGGCGGAGGCGAGGGACGGGACCGACGAGGTGCAGCAGCACTGGCGAGGCGGGGCAGCGAGGGGCGCTGGCTGGGCAGGCGGGGCACGCACCGCGAGCAACGGCACAACACGGGCGAGCGGTGCGCACAGGGTGCGGCTGCAGCGAGGGCCAAGGCGGACGGCTTGAGCGCCAGGTGGGGCGAGGCTGCGGTGAGCGTGGCCGGGCGATGCAGCGCATGGCCGATGTGGCCAAGGCGAGCGAGACGCGGGTGCAGGGATGCTTGAGCGAGGGAGGTGTGGCGGGGCTGCAAGGCAAGTGCGGGCGCGCGCAGTGGCGGCCGGAGCAGCGGCGGGGACAGGGGAAGGAAGAGGAAGCGAGGCCACGGCGGAGCGGGTGCGCGGCATGGCAGAGAGAGGAGGGAGGGGCGCGTGCTCACTGGGCCGGTAGGGAAAGGGCGGTGGGGGTGAGGATGGAGACAAGGAGGCCACGATGAGGACGATCCGGCAACGGCAGCGAGCTTCAGGGCGGCGACGAGGAGC
Organism: Triticum urartu; assembly: GCF_003073215.2. Classification (NCBI taxonomy): domain Eukaryota; kingdom Viridiplantae; phylum Streptophyta; class Magnoliopsida; order Poales; family Poaceae; genus Triticum; species Triticum urartu. Next base: position 336,359,983 of record NC_053024.1, on the reverse strand, counting down.
GGCGGGGTGGCGCCAGCGACGAGTGTCGGTGGTGGGGCACGGGATCCACGGGCGGCAACGACGGGGCATGGTCGGTGTTGAGCCCCGATCCAATTCGGGGGGAGAGGGACGAGAGAGTAGGGGTGGGGATCGTGCGGGGGGGAGTGGGTGCACTAGGGTTAGGGTTCGGGGTAGTGGGGGCATGGTGAGTGGGGTGGGCCGGCCAGCTGGCCAGGTGGGCAGGCCTGGCAGCTTCGGCCAGTTGGGCCAAGTGGCCCGAGGGTGGTCTAGCCTCCCCCCTTGATTCCTTTTGCCTTTTCTTTTCTTTTTGATTTCTTTTAATGTTCCATTTTTATTTCATTTTATTTTAGTTTTATAAAATATAAATACAACTCATAAATTAATGTTATAACTTATTCCACTGCCACAAAAAGTTTGATACCTAGATGAAATGGCTTGCATTATCATAATTTTTAAAAGGCATTTAATTAATTGTTATAGTTGTTGTTTTAATTATTTATGAGCCTTTAATTACTTTGTAGAGATGTGGATTCTCCACCGTAATTACCTATGAATTATTTGACACATTTTGAACATTTTAGTTTTAATGCTTGAAAATTTTTGTTGTTTGCCTAAAATTCTAATTTGATTTCGAAACATTTTGATCTAATGCGAGGTTAGCAACTCTAACACAGGTGACGTGGCATCATTAGCATGGGATTACCGTAGCTTAAATATCCGGGCATCACAAGGTTGCAGTTTAAATCACTCGAATCCATCTCAGATATATAATGTGCCCATAATCACATTTTCTTTCTTCCGACAGCCACGAGAGATTATCAGGTGTGCAGACACGATAGTGGATCTGGCCTCAGATTAGCATTAGCACATTGATCCTAGCCACCCAATCGGAATAAACCCCCCAATACCACAAGACTACCAAGAGATGAGCCAACATTATACAGGACAACAACTACATGATCGAATATATAAAGGTAACATGCCAAACTAGCTCGATTCCCATGTTGAGTGGACAACAAGCAAGCACACACTCTATTTGCTAGTACAAAGATGTGCAAGCAAGCACGCACTATAACATAGACAACAAGTTCAGATATTCAGTGTATAAGCGGAAACCAGGAAGCAAGGGTTCAACTCCAAGAACTCACACAGGAGGCCACCACCCATGAGGCCAGGACCGACACTGTAAGTGGGGACAACCAGTGCTGGAGGAAACGAGGGCGTCGGATCTCACCTATCAGGACTGGAGGCAGGAGCAGTGGCGTTGGTGCTCGAATGGCCCGGGACTTGAGACGGGAGCAGCGGTGCCCTAGTCCGAGTCAGAGGAGACGAGGCTGGTGTCCGTGATCCGGGTCCGGCGGCTCGACGCGTCAGTGGTCCAGGCCCAGTGTCCTCAACCTTAGTGGACAGTGGGGGCTGGTGGCTATGCGGCGACTGGTGGGAGGGACCGCTCGGAGGAGGGGTTCGTGATCTGCTGCTACCGCTGCTGCTGCGTGTCCCAGATCGAATCGAATTGAACCTACAGCTCCAGATCGAGTCGAATCGAACCAAGGGGGAAACATGGCAATCAGAGAATGAACGTTTGAGATCTAGGATAAAGAGAGATCACCTCGCCATGGCCATCATGGAGGTTAGATGAGGGAGTCCCTCGCTGCCACACCGCGGATCCGTCCATGTCATGGTGTCTAATGAACAGAGGAGCCTCGCCGGCGACAAGGGGGCCGAAACCCTAGCCATCGAAGGGTGGTGTGTGGCCATTGTAGGATGGGCGCGTTGGGTCTGGTCCGAGGGTAGGATGAAGTGGAGGTAGGGGTACATAGTGGTGCACTGGGAGCCGCCGATTGCCACCAAAACTCGCCAGATCGGTCACCGTAGGTGGCGGCTGCTGCGAGGATTCACGGTGGATAGAGAGATGGGGCTAGCGAGAAGAGAGAGGTTGTGGGTTTTCTGTCTTTCTCTTCTTTTTTCTCTCGTTTCTTTTGACTCTAAGAGCCAACCAATCACATGCGAGGCCATAGATCCCTCCCTTAGAACAAATCTTAGCCATCCACTCCACCTACATCCAACGCTCCAAAACCCTCCCCTCATCCAATACACCTCTGTCTTTTTTCTCCCTTTTTTCAATTGGTTTATTATTCGCCTCTCTTTTGAGAAGAACATACCCAATATTTGTTTCAAAATTGGACCGCACCAATTTTCAAATATATTGGACAATATTTTATGCTCAATTAACTAAATGTTTGCATGTTAAAAAATGCATTCACCTCTCGTCAAATTCACAAAATTCATACGAATCGGTAGGAACCTGGTCAAATTTGAACTACAGATGCTTCCTAGTTTACTGTTTATGTTTTTTTAATCTTTTATAGATACAGAAGTAGCTATTTCATCATTGATACATCAATTTGTTTTAAAAAAGTGTTCTTATAAATGAGCTATCACGTGTGAAGATCCATGGCTTTCAAGCCTAATGATCAATCTTATGGCCACATTCATGCCATAGTTTGTTCAAATGATATCATATTGTGCACAAGGGTGCATCTTGGAATGGCAAACAATGTTGCCGAAGATAGTTTTCATTTTCTTTGGATGAAAAATTCATTTTCCATTTTTCGAGTGCCGATAATAAGTTTTTTTGTGAAGGACCTACCATATATTTATTGCAAAATTGGACCAAATAAATTTTCTAAAATATTAGGTCATGTTTAATGCACAACTGACCAAATGGTTGGGCATCAAAAGTTTGATCCACCTCTCATGAAGAAGAAAATATTTTGCTGATTCAATTGGAAGCGCGTCAAATTTGAATTGCAACGGCCTCATAGTTTGCTCTTTATTTTTTCAAAAATCATTTCTAGGTACATAAGTATCTATTTAATCAGAGAAACACCAAAAGTTTTCCAAGATTCAATAGCGAGCGAGGAACGGTCTTGCCCGTGGTTTTGACTGCACTTTGAAACGGGCATGAAAAATTCAAAAAATCAAAAATTTGAAAACCTTCGCATTGTGTCATTATTTGTGACCAAGCTACCAGGAAAAATAATAAACTTATAATATGGTAATTAATTTAAAAATGTGTTCTTAAAAATGAGCTACCATGAGTGAAGATCCATGGCTTTCAAGCCAATGATCAATCTTATGGCCACATTCATGGCATAGTTTATTCAAATGATCCCATAGTGTGCACAAGGGTGCATCTTGGAATGGCAAACAATGTTGCCTAAGGAAGTTTCCATTTTCTTTGGACGGAAAATTCATGTTCCATTTTTTGAGTGCCCAAAATGAGTTTTTTTCGTGAAGGACCTACCATATATTTGTTGCAATATGAGACCAAATCATTTTCTAAAATATTAGGCAATATTTAATTTACAATTGACAAAATGATTGGGTGTTAAAAGCTTTTATACACCTCTCGTGAAAAAGACAAATTTCCGCTGATTCAGTAGGAAGCGGATCAAATTTGAATAGCAGCTGCCTTATAGTTTGCTCTTTATTTTTTCCAAAAATAATTTCTAGGTACATAAGTATTTTTTTAATCAGAAATACATGGTTTGGTGGCCATACATTGAGGTTTGGACTGTGGCCGAGGGCCTCAACTCCAGAGTGCATAAACTTGCATGCCCGCCACGTGGTCATCGCTTGACCACGGCTTTGACACACGTTCTGGGCGGCCTAGGCATGTCTAGTGGGTTGGGCACTCCCCCGGTAGGTGTTAGGAAGAAGAAAACAATAGAAGAATCTCACGAGGAGACTGAACTAAGCTCAAACATGAATTAGCATCCAAGTGTTTGATTAGTGGTGGGGAAAGTGCACATGGCCAATGGGCCTAAGTCTTGGCCGAGGATGATCATCTACTAAGGACCCTGTCTTGGAAAATTTGTAGCTCAAATGGAGGAGCCTAGGTGTCAGTTGCTTTGCAAAGTACCACACTAGATAGAAATATGAATGTTGAAGCTAGACTCAAATGAAAGAATGGATTGATCTGAAATTTGGAGGAGGATGATAATTTGGGCATATGAAGGCACTTTAAAATTTCATACCATTTGGATAAATAAAAATGGTACTTCCTTCACAGTGCTCTCCACTAAACAAAAAATTAGGAAAAATGTTGAGGGTAATTGGCTAGAATAAATGAGCTAAAATTTGGTGGAGGGAGGTTCTATGGGCAGGGTCATCTTGTGGTAAAGTTTCAGCAATTATAAATTAACATAAAATGTAGTTGCTTCACAAACTTAAAATATTAGCAGAAACAAAGATTGGATGGTGATCTCACATGGATTGTTAGATGGGGCTCAAATTTTGATAAGAGATATGATTTGGGAATATAGAAGATGCGGCAAAAATTCAGCTCATTAGGATATGCCTGGCTAGTACTTCCTTAACAACAGTCTAATTGAACAAAAACTTTGGGAATTTGCCGGGGAAGATTTTCTCATCGAATACAACTCAGGAGACTTGGACCCAACGTCAAGACACGTAACAGGAGGCCACGAGGTAGGGGGGTGCGCCTACCCCCAGGCATGCCCTCCACCCTCGTGGGCCCCTTGTTGCTCCACCGACGTACTTCTTCCTCCTATATATACCCACGTACCCCCAGACGATCAGATACGGAGCCAAAAACTTAATTCCACCGCCGCAACTTTCTCTATCCATGAGATCCCATCTTGGGGCCTGCTCTGGAGCTCCGCCAGAGGGGGCATCGATCACGGAGGGCTTCTACATCAACACCATAGCCTCTCCGATGAAGTGTGAGTAGGTTACCTCAGACCTACGGGTCCATAGTTAGTAGCTAGATGGCTTCTTCTCTCTTTTTGGATCTCAATACAATGTTCTCCCCCTCTCTTATGGAGATCTATTTGATGTAATCTTCTTTTTGCGGTGTGTTTGTTGAGACCGATGAATTGTGGGTTTATGATCAAGTCTATCTATGAATAATATTTGAATCTTCTCTGAATTCTTTTATGTATGATTGGTTATCTTTGCAAGTCTCTTTAAATTATCAGTTTGGTTTGGCCTACTAGATTGATCTTTCTTGCAATGGGAGAAGTGCTTAGCTTTGGATTCAATCTTGCGGTGTCCTTTCCCGGTGACAGTAAGGGCAGCAAGGCACGTATTGTATTGTTGCCATCGAGGATAACAAGATGGGGTTTTCTTCATATTGCATGAGTCTATCCCTCTACATCATGTCATCTTGCTTAAGGAATTACTCTGTTTTTAACTTCATACTCTAGATGCATGCTGGATAGCGGTCGATGAGTGGAGCAATAGTAGTAGATGCAGGCAGGAGTCGGTCTACTTGTCTCGGACGTGATGCCTATATACATGATCATACCTAGATATTCTCATAACTATGCTCAATTCTGTCAATTGCTCAACAGTAATTTGTTCACCCACCGTAGAATACTTATGCTCTCGAGAGAAGCCACTAATGAAACCTATGTCCCCGGGTCTATCTTTATCATATCAATCTCCTACTACTTAGTTATTTACTTTGCTATTTACTTTGCCTTTACTTTACTTTTCATCTTTATCATAAGAATACCAAAAATATTATCTTATCATATCTATCAGATCTCACTCTTGTAAGTGGCCCTATAGGGATTGACAACCCCTATTTGCGTTGGTTGCGAGGATTTATTTGTTTTGTGCAGGTACGAGGGAATTGCGTGTAGCCTCCTACTTGATTGATACGTTGGTTCTCAAAAACTAAGGGAAATACTTACGCTACTTTGCTGCATTATCCCTTCCTCTTTGGGGAAACCAACACAGTGCTAAAACAGGTAGCAAGAAGGATTTCTGGCGCCGTTGCCGGGGAGGTCTACGCAAAAGTCAACATACCAAGTACCCATCACATACCCTTATCTCCCGCATTACATTATTTGCCATTTGCCTCTCGTTTTCCCCTCCCCCACTTCACCCTTGATGTTTTATTCGCCTTTCTTTTGTTCGTCTTTCCATTTTCTTTGATGTCTTACTTGGCTCGTTTACTCGTTTGGTTGGAATAATTGTTTATTTATTACTAAACAGAGAACCTAAGATCTATGGATCCTCATCCACTTGCTATTCTTTTTAAGAGATCCAATTATGATGAACCAATTGCTAGTGAGTTTGTGCACTAGATTATCTTTATGAAGTTTTGCTTGAAATTCATGAATCTGAAAATTGCGATGAAGTATTTTATGAAGTGATTCACGATAGATCTTTGAATAAAAATCATGATTGCAATGATGTTATTATAAATTCTATTAATGACAATTGTGCTAATAATATGCAAAACCCTAAGCTTGGGGATGCTAGTTTTGCTATGTCCTCTACTTGTTGCAATGATCATGATTGGGGTGATTCTTCTTTTGATCTTGAAAATTTATTTAAACCCGATGATGATTATGAGATTGATTATAATGTTTGCAATAATATTGAAATTGGGTTTGGAATAATTTCAATGTTAGATCCTACATATTTGGAGAATGTTCAATCTTATGAAGTTTTTGATAAAAGTGCATTTGGAAAGGTCATGACTTTAGTTAATGTTAATCCCACTATTTCGGAAAAGTGTCAACTTTGCATGCATGTGGATCATGTTGAGAATATTTTATGTGATAGCTATATTGTTGAATTTGCTTATGATCCTACATGTAATTATTATGAGAGAGGAAAATATGGTTGTAGAAATTTTCATGTTACTAAATTACCTCTCATTATATTGAGATTGCTATTGTTTCTTTCCGCTTCCTTGCATATGCTAGTTTTTGCTTGCCTTGGTAATTTTTTTGCCTATAATATGCCTATGCATAGGAAGTATGTTAGACTTAGATGTGTTTGTCACGTATTTTATGATGCTCTCTTTGTGCTTCAATTCTTGTCTTTCTTGTGAGCATCGTTAAAATCGTAGACCTGGCTACAAGGCTTTAAAGAAAAGCGCTTGTTGGGAGACAACCCAATATTTTTCCTTACTGTTTTTAAATAAATAAATTATCTAGCCTCTGTTTTGGTTGTGTTTTTTGTGTTTAATTAGTGTTTGTGCCAAGTAGAACCGTTGGGAAGACTTGGGGAAAGTCTTGTTGAACTTGCTGTAAAAAACAGAAACTTTAGCGCTCACGAAAACTACTGCCATTTTTATTTGGAAAGTGCTATTTAGTTAATTATTTTTGCAGATGATTAATAGATAAATTCCTCACCTCCAGCAATTTATTCTAGAATTTTTGGGGTTCCAGATCTTGCGCTGGCTACATATTACTACAGACTGCTCTGTCTTTGACAGATTCTGTTTTTCGTGTGTTGTTTGCTTATTTTGATGAATATATGGCTAGTAAAATAATTTATAAACCATAGAGAAGTTGGAATACAGTAGGTCTAACACCCATATAAATAAATAATGAGTTCATTATAGTACCTTGAAGTGGTCTTTTCTTTTCTTCCGCTAACGGAGCTCACCAGATTTTTTACTTTAAGTTTTGTGTTGTGAAGTTTTCAAGTTTTGGGTAAAGATTTGATTGATTATGGAACAAGGACTGGCAAGAGCCTAAGCTTGGGGATGCCCATGGCACCCCCAAGATAATCTAAGGACACCTAAAATCCAAATCTAGGCGATGCCCCGGAAGGCATCCCATCTTTCGTCTACTTCTATTGGTAACTCTACTTGGAGCTATATTTTTATTTACCACATGATATGTGTTTTGCTTGGAGCGTCTTGTATGATTTGAGTATTTGCTTGTTAGTTTACCAAAATCATCCTTTCTGTACACACCTTTTGAGAGAGCCATACATGATTTGGAATTTGTTAGAATACTCTATGTGCTTCGCTTATATCTTTTGAGTTATATACTTTTGCTCTAGTGCTTCACTTATATCTTTTAGAGCACAACGGTGGATTTGTTTTATAGAAAATAGTGATCTCTCATGCTTCACTTAGATTATTTTGAGAGTCTTAATAGCATGATAATTTTCTTAAAATCTTAATATGCTTGGTATGCAAGATTAATAATAAAACTTTCTTATGAGTGTGTCGAATACTATGATAAGTTTGATACTTGATAATTGTTTTGAGATATGGAGATCGTGATATTAAAGTCATGCTAGTTGAGTAGTTGTGAATTTGAGAAATACTTGTGTTTAAGCTTGTGTTTCCCGTAGCATGCACGTATGGTGAACCGTTATGTGATGAAGTCGGAGCATGATTTATTTTTTGATTGCCTTCCTTATGAGTGGCGGTCGGGGATGAGCGATGGTCTTTTCCTACCAATCTATCCCCTTAGGAGCATGTGCATAATACTTTGCTTTGATAACTTGTAGATTTTTGCAGTAAGTATATGAGTTCTTTATGACTAATGTTGAGTCCATAGATTATACGCAATCTCACCCTTCCACCTTTGCTAGCCTATATAAATACCGCGCACCTTTCGCCGGTATCATACACCCACCATATACCTTCCTCAAAACAGCCACCATACCTACCTATTATGGCATTTCCATAGCCATTCCGAGATATATTTCCATGCAACTTTCCACTGTTCCGTTTATGACACACTCCATCATTGTCATATTGCTTAGCATGGTCATGTAGTTGACATCGTATTTGTGGCAAATCCACCATTCATAATTCTTCATACATGTCACTCATGCATCATTTCATATCCCGGTACACCGCCGGAGGCATTCATACAGAGTCATATTTCTTTTTTCTAAGTATCGAGTTGTAATTGTTGAGTTGTAAGAAAAATAAAAGTGTGATGATCATCATTATTAGAGCATTGTCCCAGTGAGGAAAGGATGATGGAGACTATGATTCCCCCACAAGTCAGGATGAGACTCCGAACGAAAAAAAGAGAAAGAAAAGAGGCCATAAAAAAGAGAAAAAATGAGAGAAAAAGAGAGAAGGGACAATGTTACTATCCTTTTACCACACTTGTGCTTCAAAGTAGAACCATGATCTTCATAGTAGAGAGTCTCTCATGTTATCACTTTCATATACTAGTGGGAATTTTTCATTATAGAACTTGGCTTGTATATTCCAATGATGGGCTTCCTCAAATTGCCCTAGGTCTTCATGAGCAAGCAAGTTGGATGCACACCCACTTAGTTTCTTTTTGAGCTTTCATATACTTATAGCTCTAGTGCATCCGTTGCATGGCAATCCCTACTCACTCACATTTATATCTATTGATGGGCATCTCCATAGCCCATTGATACGCCTAGTTGATGTGAGACTATCTTCTCCCTTTTTGTCTTCTCCACAACCACCACTATATTCCACCTATAGTGCTATATCCATGGCTCACGCTCATGTATTGCGTGAAAATTGTAAAAGTTTTGAGAAAGTCAAAAGTATGAAACAATTGCTTCGCTTGTCATCGGGGTTGTTCATGATTTAAATATTTTGTGTGGTGAAGATAGAGCATAGCTAGACTATATGATTTTGTAGGGATAACTTTCTTTAGCCATGTTATTTTGAGAAGACATAATTGCTTTGTTAGTATGCTTGAAGTATTATTATTTTTATGTCAATATGAACTTTTTTCTTGAATCTTTCGGATCTGAATATTCATACCACAATTAAGAAGAATTACATAAAAACTATGCCAAGTAGCACTCCGAATCAAAAATTCTGTTTTTATCATTTACCTACTCGAGGACGAGTAGGAATTAATCTTGGGATGCTTGATACGTCTCCAACGTATCGATAATTTTTTATTGCTCCATGCTATATTATCTACTGTTTTGGACATTATTGGGCTTTATTATCCACTTTTATATTATTTTTGGGACTAACCTATTAACCGGAGGCTTAGCCCAGAATTGTTGTTTTTTGCCTGTTTTAGGGTTTCGAAGAAAAGGAATATCAAACGGAGTCCAAACGGAATGAAACCTTCGGGAACGTGATTTTCTCATCGAATACAACTCAGGAGACTTGGACCCTATGTCAAGACATGTAACAGGAGGCCACGAGGTAGGGGGCGCGCCTACCCCCCAGGCGCGCCCTCCACCCTCGTGGGCCCCCTGTTTCTCCACCGACATACTTCTTCGTCCTATATATACCCACGTACCCCCAAACGATCAGATATGGAGCCAAAAACCTAATTCCACCGCCGCAACTTTCTGTATCCACGAGATCCCATCTTGGGGCCTGTTCCGGAGCTCCGCTAGAGGGGGCATCGATCACGGAGGGCTTCTACATCAACACCATAGCCTCTCCGATGAAGTGTGAGTAGTTTACCTCAGACCTACGGGTCCATAGTTAGTAGCTAGATGGCTTCTTCTCTCTTTTTGGATCTCAGTACAATGTTCTCCCCCTCTCTTGTGGAGATCTATTCGATGTAATCTTCTTTTTGCGGTGTGTTTGTTGAGACCGATGAATTGTGGGTTTATGATCAAGTCTATCTATGAATAATATTTGAATCTTCTCTGAATTGTTTTATGTATGATTGGTTATCTTTGCAAGTCTCTTTGAATTATCAGTTTGGTTTGGCCTACTAGATTGATCTTTCTTGCATGGGAGAAGTGCTTAGCTTTGGGTTCAATCTTGCGGTGTCCATTCCCGGTGATAGTAAGGGCAGCAAGGCACGTATTGTATTGTTGCCATCGAGGATAACAAGATGGGTTTTTCTTCATATTGCATGAGTCTATCCCTCTCCATCATGTCATCTTGCTTAAGGCGTTACTCTATTTTTAACTTAATACACTAGATGCGTGCTGGATAGCTGTCGATGAGTGGAGTAATAGTAGTAGATGCAGGCAGGAGTTGGTCTAGTTGTCTCGGACGTGATGCCTATATACATGATCATACCTAGATATTCTCATAACTATGCTCAATTCTGTCAATTGCTCAACAGTAATTTGTTCACCCATCGTAGAATACTTATGCTCTCGAGAGAAGCCACTAGTGAAACCTATGGCCCCCGGGTCTATCTTTATCATATCAATCTCCTACTACTTAGTTATTTACTTTGCTATTTACTTTGCCATTACTTTACTTTGCATCTTTATCATAAAAATACCAAAAATATTATCTTATCATATCTATCAAATCTCACTCTCGTAAGTGGCCCTATAGGGATTGACAACCCCTATTTGCGTCGGTTGCCAGGATTTATTTGTTTTGTGAAGGTCCGAGGGACTCGCGCGTAGCCTCCTACTGGATTGATACCTTGGTTCTCAAAAACTGATGGAAATACTTACGCTACTTTGCTGCATCATCCCTTCCTCTTCGGGGAAAACCAACGCAGTGCTAAAAGAGGTAGCAACTAGCCTATGAACCTTCACAATCTAGTAAGTATATTGTAGGCCTATTATTTGGCACCTCACTTTTCCGTGCTACACGACCAGTGTGAGTGTCTGCATCCAGTACCACATCCTCTAATTTGGTGGATGCCAAATTGAAAAAGGTTACCGATGAGTAGCCATAAGCTGGAGACGTCTATTTTTTCGAATGAGCAATAAGCTGGAGAGTGTCTCGGGCTGCCTCTAGCAAAAGTCCCCCCAGGACAAAACACGGACAGCCGACTGGGCCGATACAAAAGCCTATCCATCTTAAAGCCCATTTGTTTTTGTTTTTTTGCGAGGATAAGCCCATATTTCTTGAAGAGGGGGCAATCCCAGAAAAAGCCTCCTTCCTCCTCGCTTCCACTAATCTGCAGCTCGCTCTCCCGCTTCTCTCCGGCTCCCCACAATTCCCCCCGCTCCCCATCTTCCTCACTCGTCCAGAAAACCCCCGCTCACGTTCTTCCTCACTCATACAGAAAACGCCTACTCCTCTTCTTCCACTCCTATAGAAGACCCCAGCCCTCCTTCTTCCCCACTCGCACTGCCACTAGGCTCATCTCTGGCTACCCTACTCAAACACGTGAGCTCGGCGCGACGCCCACAAGGAAAATGGAGTCGGGTGGCCCCAGCACCAAGAAGATGAGGCTCCCGCTAGCATGGGGAGAAGTGGCGAGCCCCCCACCCGGATCTAAGGAACCGGTAGAATCTCCGGTGGACCGCATCAGCAATCTCCCGGACGTCATCCTTGAGGAGATCATCTCGCTTCTCCCCACCAAGGATTGCTTCCGCACACAAGTCCTCTCAACTCGGTGGTGCCCTCTATGGCGCACCGCACCCCTCAATCTCGACTGTCGTCAGATATCTGTCCTTCCTGAATATGATCTCCTCAGAGCCATCGTCTCCTCTCACCAGCAGGGCCCCGTTCAATGCCTCTGCATCCTGACACGCTATCTGTTGTCCATACCCGGCACGGTGGACGCTTGGCTGGCATCGCCTGAATTAAGAAAACTCCAGCAGTTTGAGTTCTACCATTACGACGAAAGTTTCGTACCAAGAACACGCCAAGAATTCATGCCCACACCACCGTTGTCCATCTCGTCATTTTCCTCCTCTCTCCACACCGCCACCTTCGCCAGGTGCCATCTATCAGATGATCTGGTACAAATGGTCCGACTCCAACTGTTAAAAAAACTTTTGCTGGTGGTGGTTTATCTGTCGGAGGCCTCACTGCACAACATCATCCACTCCAGTTGCCCTTCCCTGGAGCGCTTGCTGATTGTTTTGGGAATAGAAATCCCTATTAGTTGTCTCCAAATAAAGTCGCCTCACCTTTAAAGCATTGGAATTTGTTCTGAAGGACAACAGCTCATCATCAAAGATGCCCCTTCACCTTCAAAGGTTGCTCCTTGATAATTTTTATAGACCTTCGCAAATAATTGTCGTCTCTGTGCCCAAACTGGAGACCTTGGGTGTAATTCGTGATCTGTTCAGGAGGTTGGTGTTTAGCTCCTCACTTTTTCAAGAACCGTATATTATCATCTACACATTTGTAATCATAAGCTGCATTTTTATTTGCGCGCATAAGTTTTATATCATATTGGAGTATACTTTGGTTACTAATATTTTGTTATATGCTCAATGAAGTGTTCGTCCATTGATAGCCTATCAATGCTGTTGGATTCTGTCAAGATCTTATATATCAGAATGTCTAGTTTTGATTTGAACATAATTATTGGCTTTCTCCGATGTTTTCGATCTTTGGAGAATTTATATATAGAGGTGATGATTTCATGCACATCGAAAGCCCGTATGTATTGTACAAGAATTAACCGTTCAGTTGTCGCTCTTTCGACATTCTCTTTTTTCAGACCTTAACTATTTTTAATCTTCATGTCTAATTAGGTACTGCGATCACATGGAGAAAAACGTATAACCAATCGATGTGTAATAAGAACCAAGATTTTCTTAGTTCTCATGACATTCGTTTGAGGACAATAACGATGGAAGGATATGCATCCAACCAGGCAAACAGAAGCTTTGTCACATTCTTCCTGTTGAATGCGAAGTTACTATTGTCCACGAGGCTTAAGTTTTACCGCAAGAGATTTATCACGGAAGGACACATTGAATAGCAAAAAAAGAAGTTTCAGGTGGACAAATGGGCTTCTAAACGTGCTTGGCTTCTATTTACAACAAGTTGTAGTCATCCTGAAATATATTTTTTGCACATGATGTTGATTTTATGGATCATACTGATCCATTTGTTTGTGACTGCGAAAAAGAGTGGTTGGGTTAGATGTTACTGCCATGTTCAATCTGGGTTTTGTCTAAAAAATTGATGAACAATTAATCCTTGGGCTTTTTGTACCATTTGTAAGCTTGACTTGCATGTTGTTGCCCTCGTACTCTCCTCCACCTACCGCTACACTGCCGCATCTTCCACGACTATTGTTCGTTCCTATCAGAGGCCTTGCCGTTGTTCTCCGCCTTGGTTCGCTCGCTTTGCCCGCCACCGTCTGGCGTTGTCAACATGGTCCACAACCAAGAGGAATCAGGAGATGACTATACGTAGAGAGGCTGACAGTAGGGACCCACCAGGGTCATTGCATTACACAAGCAGGTGCCTCATTATTACAAGCCAAAAAACACTTCCTCCTAATTGTTTGACAACCAGGTCCCACGCCATTGTCAATGTAGTCAATTAACGAGAAAATTACACAACGAGCGGATAACACCAGGGACCCAGCAGCTCGTCCAGTTGTTTTTGAGTTTCAGAGACGGAGCTCAACTGTGCGTTGTGCGGGGGCTGTGGCCCGTCTAGCCCACGCTTACGCTTTTATTTAAGCACATGACGAGCCCAGTTGATATTTTTTCTCTCTAAAAATGGCTAGCCCAGTTCTTTTTTTTGGAGAATACCAAAACCGAGGCCTACTTGCTTTTCGCAGCCCTGCTGGGCTGCAAATCTTTCAAGACGAGGAGGGATGTAAGTAGTAACAAATGGGCTTCCCCTGAAAATGGGCTATAAGTTGTAAGAAATGGGCTGTAAATTTTTAGACCAAATCCAACCGACAATTAGATTAAAATATCATTTTTTTCTGGATTTCTCTACTCTCTACTCTTATAAAAACCAAAGCCAACTGGCAATTACATTAAAATATCGGCTTTTCTCCCACAAGATAAACTACTCATAGAAATGCATCTTCATGTTCTGTGAAACGCACCTCCATCAGGATAGTTAAGATTTTAAATTTCATTCATTTTTTTGTGAAGAATTTTTTTAATTTTATTTTGATATAACTTTTAAAAATTTATTTTTAATGTGACTCAAAATTTCATGATTAAAAGAGTTCGGACCCCACCGAAATATGCAAAATTTTGTTGATTTTTTTTGCAGTGCCCAGAATATATGGTCTGTAATGCTAATAAAAAGAATATGGGCTCCAAATATCCTTAAGAATTAGGAAATGGGCTGTAAATTATTGAAAATAATGGCAAATGGGCTTTATGCTGTTTTCCACAGATTTGGAGGCTGACTTCTGGGCCTAGTGGGTTGACGATGACGCTGTCCTAAAAAAATTGACGCGTACGCAAGGCTTTGACAACTTAGTAATAACAGAGCAGTGACTGTTGGATGTCCATCCAACGGCCGCCGTGCTTCTTCAATCTCTGATCTTCCTGCTCTAGCCGCCCAAACCAGCGCCGGCGGGACTTCCTGCTCCCTCCTCCCGTGGCTAGTTGTGTTGCCTCCAGGCCATCCCTCTACCCACCCAACAAGCGATATCGTTTAACGCCCCTAGCTAGGAATGATGATTTAAATGATGCTCACATAAAAGATGAGAATTGTAACATAAAAAGAGCATCATGAAGAATATGACTAGCACATTTATAAACTAAACTAGTGATAAAACAAGAAACTAAAAGACTCGATTGCATGATCGAAAGATATACCTTCAAGCACTCACCTCCCCGGCAACGGCGCTAGAAAAGAGCTTGATGTCTACTACACAACCTTCTTCTTGTAGACGTTGTTTTGCCTCCAAGTGCAGAGGTTTGTAGGATAGTAGCAAATTTCCCTCAAGTGGATGACCTAAGGTTTATCAATCCGTAGGAGGCGTAGGATGAAGATGGTCTCTCTCAAGCAACTCTGCAACCAAATAACAAAAAGTCTCTTGTGTCCCCAACACACCCAATACAATGGTAAATTGTATAGGTGCACTAGTTCGGCGAAGAGATGGTGATACAAGTGGTAGATGGATAGTAGATAAAGGTATTTGTAATCTGAAATTATAAAAACAGAAAGGTAACTAATTATAAAAGTGAGCATAAACGGTATTGCAATGCGTTGAAACAAGGCCTAGGGTTCATACTTTCGCTAGTGCAAGTTCCCTCAACAATACTAACATAATTGAGTCACTCCAAAGTCATTAATAGCATAGAACAAACGAAGAGATTATGGTAGGGTATGAAACCACCTCAAAGTTATTCTTTCCAATCAATCCGTTGGGCTATTCCTATAAGTGTCACAAACAGCCCTAGAGTTTGTACTAGAATAACACCTTAATACACAAATCAACCAAAACCCTAATGTCACCTAGATACTCCAATGTCACCTCAAGTATCCGTGGGTATGATTATATGATATGCATCGCACAATCTCAGATTCATCTATTCAACCAACACATAGAACCTCAAAGAGTGCCCCAAAGTTCCTACCAGAGAATCACGACGAAAACGTGTGCCAACCCCTATGCATAGGTTCATGGGAGGAACCCGCAAGTTGATCACCAAAACACACATCAAGTGAATCACGTGGTATCCCATTGTCACCACAGATAACTTCAAAGGGGAAACTCAATCCATTACAAGAGAGTAGAGAGGGAGGAGAAACATAAGATCCAACTATAATAGCAAAGCTCGCGATACATCAAGATCGTAGCACCTCAAGAACACGAGAGAGAGAGAGAGAGATCAAACACATAGCTACTGGTACATACCCTCAGCCCCGAGGGAGAACTACTCCCTCCTCGTCATGGAGAGCACTGGGATGATGAAGATGGCCACCGGAGAGGGATTGCCCCCTCCGGCAGGGTGCCGGAAAGGGTCTAGATTGGTTTTTGGTGGCTACGGAGGCTTCTGGCGGTGGAACTCATGATCTATTGTGCTCCCCGATGTTTTTAGGGTATATGGAGATATATAAGCGGAAGAAATATGTCAGGGGGGCACGAGGGGCCCACGAGGGTGGAGGGCGCGCCCAGGGGGTGGGCGCACCCCCTGCCTCGTGGCCTCCTCGTAGATCCCCTCACGTGCACTCCAAGTCTTCTAGGCTTCTTTCCTTCCAAAAATGAGTTCCGTGAAGTTTCAGGTCAATTGGACTCCGTTTGATTTTCCTTTTCTTCGAAACCCTAAAACAAGGTAAAAAAATAGAAACTGACACTGGGCTCTGGATTAATAGGTTAGTCCCAAAAATGATATAAAAGTGTATAATAAAGTCCATAAACATCCAAAACAGTAGATAATATAGCATGGAGCAATCAAAAATTATAGATACGTTGGAGACGTATCAACCGCATAACGGAGGAAACGGCCTTGTGTTCGACCGGCCATGGTCGAAACGGGATCCTGTTCATCGGGAGGGGTCTGGCATACCACAAAACGGAGGAAACAGACTTCTCTTGGACAACCTACGGTCGAAACAGGGTCCTATTGATCGAGAGGGGTGTGGCGTACCACAAAACGGAGGAAACGGACTTGTGTTGGAGCGCTACGGTCGAAACAGGGGTCATGTTCATCGGGAGGGGTGTGGCATACCGCAAAATGAGACTCCACAGGATAATGTTCATCTCCACCGTCGACTGCCTCCACGGGCTGCTATTCATCCACCGTCGACCTCCTCCAGCCTCCACCTGCAAGTCACCCTCCACGACATCTCCCCTCCTGCCTCCACCAGCCACTGTTCATCCACGGGCTCCTGTTCATCCAGCTTCCACCGCTCCTCCACCGCCTACTGTTCAACCAGCCCTCTCCACAGGGTCCTGTTCAACCACCACTCCACGGGCTACTGTTCATCCAGCCCTCCACCGGCTACTATTTAACCAGCCCACCACGGGGTCATCATGTTCATCCAGCCCTCCACGGGGTCCTGTTCATCCAGCCCCCAACCAGGAATTGTTCATCCAAACCCCCCCATCAACGCTCACTGTTCATCCTGGGAAGGAGGCAGCAGTAGTGGAAGAAATCACTTGTGTTCAGTTAACAGCAATGGATCGATCGATCGCTCGGGTTCAGTAACGCGTAGCCTGCAGTGCAATCGCTCGGGTTCAGTTAGAGCCCAATGCCTCGCTCAGGTTCAGTTAGAGGGCAACCCCTCACACACATGCGCGTACGTATGAGAGAAACACGCATCGCTCGGCCCCCGACCACTCACCATAACCGGGAACTCCCCCGATATTTTCCTCGCCCTCGCTTCTACCACGGATTTTTCCGTCATGGACGGCACAAAGAATGTCATGCAGCTGCGTCTCTGGCCTGCCCAGGACGAAAAGCCCATTTCCTGTCATGATTTTTTGTCATAGAAGTAGGAGCCCACCACATCTATGATGATACCGGGTTTTGTCACAATTATTTTCATAGAAGTGTCATAAGCATGACAGGAGAAAAAAAATCGTTTGGCCCAAAATGTGACGGATGTGTCTTTCTTTTGTAGTGATAGTTTCCAAAAGGAGAGACGACACTTCGGACTCCAAATCGTCAGTTACTACATTGTTTCGCCTCGAAAAAAATAATGGTAAACAATCATAGATATAACCTTTTTTGATTTTTTTTGGCCCATTTCGGGTCTCTTCTACTATGTGTAAGTCATTTTTTACACTTACCTTGCATTTAGTGCATATAAAGTCAAAACGCTACTACAACTAAGTGTGGGTGTTTTAGTAAGGCAATACTTAGGCTACTCATAGTGGAGAGTATCATATACAAGTAACATGCATATATATGATACCAGTGTATGATACTACCTTTAATTATAGTGCATAGTATTATACAGTAGTATCATAGATGATCATATTTATTGCAATGCATGACACAAATTAGCATCGCATTTAACATGATACGGTATCTACCTATATGATACTCTGACCCTCTCTATCTTCTTTAATTCTTTGCCACATCAGCATACTTGCTATTTCCGAGTGCATGATACCTGCTATGTTACCACCACTATGGCCAGCATTATAGTGGGGAATATACTAGTATGATGCATATGATACTAGTGTACGATACTTTGTACCTTCATAGTACATAGTATCATAGAGTAGTATCATAGATGACAGTATTTATGGCCATGCATGACAGAAAGTAGTATAGCATTTATTATGTCATGGTATCTACCTATGTTACTCTAACCCACTCTCCCTTCTTTAATTCCTTTGCACATCATCATATTTGCTATTCCCGAGTGCATGATACTCGCTAAGATTGTAACACCCATAATGCGGCTATATCTCCCATGTGTCGGGGCGCGACTTAAAGGCATAGCTGCATGGTAGGTTTGTCGCAAGAGGGGTAATCTTTACACATCCCATGTACTGAATAAGAAAGGGATCAAGAGTCGGCTTACAATCGCCACTTCACACAATACATAAATAATTCATACATCATCCAAGGTACAAACAATGGTCCGACTACGGAACCAAAATAAAGAAAGACAACCCCAAATGCTAGATCCCCGATCGTCCCAACTGGGCTCCACTACTGATCATCAGGAAAGGAAACATAATAGCGACCCAAGTCTTCGTCGAACTCCCACTTGAGTTCGGTAGCTTCACCTGCACTGGTATCCTTGGCACCTGAAACTGTTTGGAAGTATCTGTGAGTCACAAGGACTCAGCAATCTCACACCCACGAGATAAATACTATTTAAGCTTAAAGGTAGGAAAGGGTAGTGAGGTGGAGCTGCAGTAAGCAATAGCAATATGGTGGCTAACATACGCAAATGAGAGCGAGAAGAGAAGCAACGCACGGCCGAGAAGCTATAAGTGATCAAGAAGTGATCCTGAAGCTACTTACGTTCAAGCATAACATAAGACCGTGTTCTCTTCCCGTACTCCACCGAAAAGAGACCATCACGGCTACACACGCGGTTGATTCATTTTAAATTAAGTTAAGTGTCAAGTTTTCTACAACCGGATATTAACAAATTCCCATCTGCCCATAACCGCGAGGACGGCTTTCGAAAGTTCAAACCCTGCAGGGGTGTCCCAACTTAGCCCATCACAAGCTCTCACGGTCAACGAAGGATATTCCTTCTCCCAGGAAGACCCGATCAGACTCGGAATCCCGGTTACAAGACATTTCGACAATGGTAAAACAAGACCAGCAAGACCACCCGACTGTGCCGACAAATCCCGATAGGAGCTGCACATATCTTGTTCTGAAGGCACACCGGATAAGCAATCCGTACAACTAAAACCAACCCTGAAGTTTCCCCGAGGTGGCGTTGCAAGGGGCTCTAGTTTGGACCAACACTCAGAGGAGCACTGGCCCTGTTTTAAATAAAGATGACCCTTGAGTCCACGAAACCCAAGGGAAAAGGCTTAGGTGGCAAATGGTAAAACCAAGGTTGGGCCTTGCTGGAGGAGTTTTATTCAAAGAGAACTGTCAAGGGGTTCCCATAACACCCAATCGCTTAAGGAACGCAAAATCAAGGAACATAACACCGGTATGACGGAAACTAGGGCGGCAAGAATGGAACAAAACACCAGGCATAAGGTCGAGCCTTCCACCATTTACCAAGTATATAGATGCATTAAAGTAAACAAGATATAATAATGATATCCCAACAATATCCATGTTCCAAAAAGGAACAAACTTCATCTTCACCTGCAACTAGCAACGCTATAAGAGGGGCTGAGAAAAAGCGGTAACATAGCGAAACAACAGTTTGCTAGGAAGGTGGGTTAGAGGCTTGACATGGCAATATGGGAGGAATGATATAGTAAGTGGTAGGTAGTGTGGCATAGCAAAAGAGTGAACAACTAGCAAGCAAAGACAGAAGTGATTTCCAGGGTATGGTCATCTTGCCTGCAA
>NC_053024.1:336321366-336338640 GCF_003073215.2 Triticum urartu | reverse complement strand
ATGGGCCTACAGCTGGGCCGGCCCATTAATGTCGGTGAAATCTCATGGGCCTTTAGCTGGGCCGGCCCATTATGATCCGCAAGAATCTTGTGGGCCTTTACCTGGGCCGGCCCATTATGGCACACAAAAATCTTGTGGGCCTTTACCTGGGCCGACCCATTATGGCCCGCAAAATCTTGTAGGCCTTTAGCTGGGCCAGCCCATTATGGTCTGCAAAATCTCGTGGGCCTTTAGCTAGGTCGGCCCATTATGGTCCGCAAAATCTTATGGGACTTTAGTTGGGCCGGCCCATTTAAACTTGATGGGCCGGTCCACGTGTCAACATATCATAGGCGCGTCTCGCCCATTGGATGAGTGACACCTGGGCCAACGCGGACCTGACACGTGTCTCCTCCAGCCAATGATGATTTTACACATGGAAAATCCCCATTGGTCGGGGCTGTTAACGGGTTATCGGATCCAAAGCCCGACCCGATAGCTTAACGGCGTTCCATTACGGTGGATGCCACGTGTCGGTCACCCTTGATGAAAGCACTTCTGTGACGCGCGATTTATCGTCATGGAAGTGGACACTTCCATGGTGATAATTTTGGTAATGTCATGGAACACTTCTACGACAACACAGGTATGACTATCTTGATTCTGTCATAAATTTGTCATGGATGTACAAGCATGACAAAAAACGCGACCTACTGTGACAAACACGTATCATCACGGAAGTGTATTTTTTTTGTAGTGATATTATTCCTCAGAAGGAAGGGGAAACCCTACGCAAGTACATCCAGAGATTCAGCCAGGTGCAGTACAACATCCCCGACGTTCATCCCGCTGCTGTGATCAGCGCGATCCATCAGAACGTGCGCAACCACAAGATGCGCGAAGAGCTGGCGATGACCAATGTTAAGGATGTGGCCGAGCTCTACGTTCTGGCCGATAGGTGCGCTCGGGCTGAAGAGGGAAGGAAGTACCCCGACGAAGACGCCGATGCGGAAACCGACTCTACCGACAAAGACGCCGCCACCCCGACGAAGAAGGGCCGGCATCGCAACAGGAAACGCAAAGGCAAGGCCGTGCTTGCTGTTGAAGGATTTGACGACACCGATGCTACCAAGAAGGTCAAGGCAGACGCCCCTGGCAAGGAGATTGCGGGGTGTGCCGCTTGCCGGGCCTTGGCGGCTACCGAGAAGCGGAGCTAGTACTGCAAGATCCCGCACCAAGGGCCACGACCTCTAGAACTGCCGACACCCCCCGCGGCAAGGACAACCAGCAAGAGAGGCCCTCCTGGGGCCGTGACAAGAAACAAGAAGACGATGATCACGACAAGGGCGACGAGTCCGGTGAGCAAGGGTTCCAGAAGGCTACGGAGGCCATGTGCGTCGATGGTGGTGCCTCGCTGCATACTTCTCACCGCCAGCTCAAGCAGTGGGCGTGTGAGTGAGATTACAGCAGCGGAACCGTCGTTCGACGCTCAGAAGCCGCTAAAGTGGTCCAGCACGCCCCTCATCTTTGACGCCGAAGACCACCCTGACCACACAACCGCGGTCGGGTGTTTGCCATTGTTGGTCTCACCAACGATACACAACCTCAAGGTGAACAAGATGTTGGTTGACGGTGGGGCTGGCCTGAACTTGATCTCGCCCGTCGTGATCAAAAGACTGCAAATTCCTGATGGAGACCTCGAGGAAACGGGTACGTTTCAAGGGGTCAATCCGGGGAGGAGCCAGCCGAAGGGGAAGGTCACACTGCCCGTGACGTTTGGAGGGGAGTTGAACTACAGAATGGAGAGGATCACCTTCGATGTGGCCGAGATCCCCTTGCCCTACAACGGCATCCTCGGCCGCCCGGCACTAGCCAAGTTCATGACAGCATCACACTACGCCTACAACATGCTAAAGATGCCTGGGCCGTTGACCATCATCTCCGTCCCCTCCGACAAGAAGGACGCGCTGATCTGCGCCAACCAACTCTACCGGGAAGCAGTTGCAGCAGCTGTCGTCCAGGCGCCTGCTCCTGCCGCTGAAGGCCCGGGAGGGAAGAAGAAGCCCGGCAAGACCTCTTGCACCCACTCCGGCAAGTGCTCCTCCTCGGAGTGTTGTGCTACCGTCGAGGACGTGCCAGAGAACTCTACCGACAAGAGCAAGAAATCTAGAGCTGAGCCACCGCAGACCAAGAAGGTGCCCATCAGGGAGGATGGCACGGGAGGGGCCTTCACCATAGGCTCCACCCTCGACAGCAAATCGGAAGGCGTGCTCGTCACCTTCCTGCGGGCGAATGTCGACGTGTTTGCGTGGCAAGCATCCGACATCCCCGGTGTTCCCAGGGAGGTGATTGAGCACCACCAAGTTGTCTGCCCTCATGCGCGGCCCGTCAAGCAGAAGGTCAGAATGCGGGCTCTGGAGAGGCAGGAGTTCATCATAGAGGAGATCAGGAAGTTGGAAGCGGCATGTTTGGTGAGAGGAGTGCTCCACCCGACGTGGTTGGCCAATCCGGTAGTGGTGCGCAAGGCGAATGGGAAGTGGAGGCTGTGTATTGACTACACACATATCAATAAGGCTTGTCCTAAGGACCCCTTCCCATTGCCGCGCATCGACCAGATTGTTGACTCGACGGCCGGGTGTGATCTGTTGTCATTCCTCGACGCCTACTCGGGCTACCACCAAATCTTCATGACAAGAGAGGATGAAGAAAAGACAGCATTCATCACCCCATGTGGTACATATTGCTTTTTATGGATGCCTTTCGGGTTGAAGAGTGCTGGCTCGACGGGAGCAGTCCAAATTGGTTTTGAACCTCAGCTCCATAGAAATATGGAGGCATACATGGATGACATAGTGGTCAAAACCAAGGACGGGCCCACCCTTGTGCAAGATCTAGAAGAGACATTTGCCAACCTGCGCAAGATCAACCTCAAGCTGAACCCTAAGAAGTGTGTCTTCGGTGTTCCGTCCGGCAAGCTTCTTGGGTTCTTTGTGTCGCGGCGCGGGATCGAGGCAAACCCGGACAAAATCAAGGCTATTGAGCAGATTGAGGTGCCTAGGCGGATCAAGGATGTGCGTCGGCTCACCGGCTGCGTCGCCGCCATGAGCCGATTCATCTCCAAGTCCATCGAGCGCGCCCTTCCTTTCTTCAGAATCTTCAAGAAGGCAGGCCCAATGGAGTGGACCCCAGAAGCTGAGGCAACATTGCAGGATCTAAAGAAATACCTTTCCTCCACGCCGATACTGGTTGCGCCTAAACCACAAGAGCCGCTGCTGCTAGATCTGGCGGCGATGAATCAAGTGGTCAGCGCCGCACTGGCGGCACAGAGGGAGGTCGACGAGGAGGCAGTGAAGGCAGCGGAACCAGCGGATGGCAAGCCAAAGATTCCCCCGGCAGGGCCTGGTGCCGGCAAGGCACATCCCCCGATAGAGTCTGATGCCACCAAGGCAGTGCCTGCGCCGTCGAGTGAGGTGGTGCAGAAGAAGAAGATGACGCAGCACCCGGTTTACTTTGTCAGCTCCCTCTTGCAGGGGGCTAGGTCGAGGTATTCCGGTGTGCAAAAATTGCTCTTCGGCCTCCTTATGGCCTCGAGGAAGCTGCGTCATTACTTCCAAGCCCACAAGATCACTGTCGTCACCCGCCTCCCATTGCAACGGATACTACATAACCCAGATGCGACCAGAAGGATTGTGGAATGAGCCTTGGAATTTTCAAGCTTTGGTTTAAAGTTTGAGAGTACCTCGACAATCCTGAGCAGAGTCTTGGCGGAGTTCATTGCATAATGGACCTCGACACCTGACAAAGAAATCCAGGAGACCACTCTCCCTGGCAAGGAAGCAGACCGCGACTGGATCATGTACTTTGATGGGGCTTTCTCGCTGCAAGGCGCCAGTGCTGGTGTGCTGCTCGTCGCACCCACCAGAGAGCACCTCAAGTACGTGATCCAGATGCACTTCCCCAGGGAGATGTCCACCAACAACACTGCTGAGTATGAGGGATTGCTTGCCGGTCTCAGGATTGCGGCTGACCTCGGGTTAAGAAGCTCATCGTCAGGGGTGACTCGCAGCTCGTTGTCAGACAGGTCAACAAGGATTATCAGAGCCCATTGATGGAGGCTTACGTAGATGAGGTGAGGAAGCTGGAGGAATGCTTTAACGGTATCCAAGTGGAGCACGTCCCCCGAATGGAGAACGACATCGCCGATTACCTGTCAAAGCGTGATGCATTCAAGCTACCTGTGGAACCAGGTACCTTTTTGCTCTGGTTAACTCAACCATCCGTCGAACCATCAACAGGGCAGAACAAGCGAAGGAAGTCAGGTCCCGGCAAGTACTTTCCTACCGAGCCCCTGGGGCTGCCGGCAAGGGTGCTGCCGCGGACGCTGAGCCTGCCCAAGAGCAACTGGCTTTGGCAGGGCGTCAAGCCCTGGCCATAGAGATAGCCGCTCCCATGGCGGAAGAAATGCCTTTGGTCCTTGCCGTCGAGCCCCAGGCTCCGACATGAGCGTAGGATACCGTCCAATTCCTCCAAACAGGGGAGCTTCCTGAGGAGCAGGAAGAAGCGGAGAAAGTAGCCCGTCGGTCCGCCCTGTACCAATTCGTCGATGACGTCCTGTACAGGAGAAGGCCGAACGGCGTGAAGTTGAAATGCATCCCCCGGGAGGAAGGACTGGAGCTGTTGGTAGAGATACATGGAGGCATATGTGGCTCCCACATAGGGTCGAGGGCCCTTACCGGAAAGGCGTCCCGGCAAGGTTTCTTCTGGCCCACCGCCCTCCAGGATGCGACGACCCTAGTAACCAAGTGTGAAGCGTGTCAGTTCCATTCAAAGAAGCTTCACCAACCAGCTCAAGCCCTTCAAACAATCCCTCTCTCCTGGCCATTCTCGGTCTGGGGGCTCGATATACTGGGCCCTTTCCCCATGCTGTCGGGGGCTTTGAGTACTTGTATGTTGCAATCGACAAGTTCACAAAGTGGCCGGAGGGGGAAGCAGTGAGAAAGGTGACTGCTCAGTCAGCTGTCAAGTTTTTCAAAGGACTGGTCTGCCGTTTTGGTGTGCCAAACAGAGTCATCACCGACAACGGCACGCAGTTCACAAGCCACACCTTCATGCAATACATTCAAGACCTCGGCAACAAGGTCTGTTTTGCACACCCACGGAGCAACGGCCAAGCGGAGAGGGCAAATGCTGAAGTGTTGCGAGGCCTAAGGACAAAGACTTTTGACAATCTATGCAAGAGCGGAAGGCGCTGGATTGATGAATTGTCGGCGGTTCTTTGGTCGATCAGGACGACGCCAAATCAAGCCACCAGCCAGACACCTTTTTCCCTGGTATGCGGGGCAGAAGCAGTTCTCCCCACGGAACTCATATACGGGTCACCTCGAGTGCTCTCTTATGATGAGCTTGAGCAAGAGCAGTTGCGCCAAGATGACGCGACACTCCTTGAGGAAGATCGTCTTCGAGCGGCTGTGAGAGCAGCGCGCTACCAGCAAGCCTTGCGCCGCTACCATAGCCACAAGGTTCATGCCCGAAGCTTTGAGGAAGGCGACCTTGTTCTTCGATGTGTTCAGTCGGCCAAGAATTCCAACAAGTTGACGCCAAAGTGGGAAGGCCCTTATCGGGTAATATGAGTCACCAGGCCCGGCGCAGTCCGCCTGGAGACCGAAGATGCTGTCCCAGTGAGCAACTCCTGGAACATCGAGCATCTTCGGAAGTTTTACCCATAAGGCGCGGCTTGCCGGGCCTCCCGGCAAGCCACCTTTCGTACAAGCTTTGCCGGCAAGGCATGTAACCCTTTGTACAAAGCTAGGTGTAGACCCTGAGCATAAATGAATGAAGCGCTGGCGCCCTAAGTTATAGCATGCATGCTAGGTCGAGTCTCTTCCTTGGTTGGGGTTGATAGTGCTTAGCGGCGGCTAACTCCTAGCCTAGAGGTCGAGTACGCATCTATCTGTTTCGTTTCTGTCCTCCTTTGGTTCGCAGGGCACATGAGCACTTCTGCTGAGCTACTTGGAAGAAAGCAAGCGGACCGGCATCCCAGCCCCGGCAAACCAGAGTTGTTAGGGGCTGCAAGCACAAGGATCCAACCACGGCAAGACAAGGTTGCCGGGGGCTGCAGATCTAGATAAGTCTTTCATCCTCTGTCATGCATTTCGGAACGGAACTGGGATATGTGAAACCTCATTTTATTTCTAGGCCACCGTGCTCCCCTTTTCTGTACCCAGGGATTATCTCCCGGGCCGGGATTTGGTTGTAGTCGTGATGGCAAGAAGTAGAACGAGGGGCCTAAGCCCGCTTCCTCCCTGCCTCCGCCAAGGGCGTTGAATGGTCGAGCAAAGTGGGGGGACGGCAAGGCCTGTTGCCGGGTGAAAACGTTTATCTTAAATTGTAACAAGGATTCGCTCCTTGTCGCGGGGTCTACCCACGAACGAAAAACCCGGCAAACATCCCTTTTTCATTAAAAGCATCCCACATAGGTACAGTCCATACGGAATGAAAAACATGAACAAAGGGGATTACAAGCTTTAAATTTAATAAGGCCCGAAGGCTTACAGATTAAAAAAGAGATAAGATGCCCGTGATCCCTTTCTTATCCCTCTCCTCAGGAGGCAGGTCAAGGAGGTGAGAGGGCAAAAGGGGCGCCTAGGCAAGCTACGAGCAGCAGAAAGCACCGAGAGAACACCTCGGTGGCCGCCCACGGGTGGGCCGGTGATGACGGTGCCGGGAAAGGAGCTGGAAGACAAGGCGGCAGGACCGACAGTATGCGACGAAGGCGTCGGTGCCCGCGTACTCCGAGTTGACGGCCTTGCCGCCCGCCCTCTTCCTCTTCTGTAGCCTCCCGACGCCATTCGCCCAAGGAGACGGCCCCGAGAAGTTCAAGGATCTGGCCCCACCCCCGGCAAAACTCTACCGGAGGAGCGGCCAGGTGCAGATGCTGCAGCTGCCGCACCTGCCCAGGCACGGGGCATCCGACGCCTAGTCAGACTCGTCCCCGTCATCTGCCCCGCTGTCCTCCTCATCACTTTCGCTCGAGGAAGAGCTTCCATCGTCGGAATCTCCGTCGGAGGAGCTCTCCACGCAGCACTTCAGGTGAGTCCCGAAGTCTCCGAAGACCTTGACGGAGAGCAGGTCGTCCTCCATTAATTTGAAGTAGAGGAATCAAGAGAGTAATCAAGTTGCAGACATACTTGCTCGCATGGGCGCCAAACGCGACCCTATCCCACCTAACACCTTCGTGGAGAGGCTCTTCAAGCCATCCATAGTGTCGAAGGACGATAGCGGCAACACCGTTCCAGAGCCGATCATACCCCCAGATTCTGAACACAGTTCCGATATCATCGGGGGCTCAGGCACCGAAATAATACCATCGACCCATGAAATCATGGCTGTAATTGCCCCGTGGACTGAACCTTTCCTCGCCTACCTTACTAGGAATGAGCTCCCTAATGATCAAACGGAGGCCCGTCGCATTCTTCAATGCTCGAAGGCCTACAAAGTCCATGAGGGGGAACTGTACAAGAAAAGTACCACCGAAGTACTCCAAAGCTGCATCTCCGAAGAAGAAAGACATGAGCTCTTGGCTTAAATACACGCCGGTCTTGGTGGCCATCATGCCGCAGCTCGGGCCCTTGTAAGTAAGGCCTTCCATACGGGTTTCTTTTGGCCCACGCCCCGAGCAGACGCACAGGACCTCGTACAGCGCTATGTTGGATGCCAGCTTTTCGCCAATAAAAGCCATATGCCGCCCACGGCCTTACGAACAATCCCCATTACTTGGCCTTTTGCGGTCTGGGGGCTAGACATGGTCGGACCCCTTAAAGGGGGAAGCCATAAGAAGAAATATTTAATGGTTATGGTCGACAAGTTCACTAAGTGGATAGAGGCCAAACCAATCAAAACGGCCGAAGCCGGACCGGTTATAGACTTTATATCTGGTGTTGTACACCGTTATGGTCTCCCGCACAGTATCAATACTGACAACGGTTCTAACTTTACGACTGATGAGGTGAAAACCTGGTGCGCTAATTTGGGCTTCAAGCTCGATTACGCTTTCGTATACCACCCTCAGACAAACGGTCAGGTCGAACAGGCTAACGGCTTGATAATGAGCGGCATCAAACCCAGACTAGTGCGATCCCTGCGTGAATCAGACAAGCACTAGGTTGAAGAACTCGATTCTGTACTCTGGGGCTGCGTACCACGCCCAATCGCATGACCGGATATACACCTTTTTTCATGGTGTACGACACGGAGGCAGTTTTGCCTTGCGACATTATTCACGACTCACCTTGAGTGCGCATGTACGAAGAGAGAGAGGCCGAGCTCGACCAGCAGGACGTTCCAGATGGCTTGGAGGAGGAGCATGATGTCGCGAAGGCCCGTTCCGCATTTTA
Organism: Triticum urartu; assembly: GCF_003073215.2. Taxonomy (NCBI): domain Eukaryota; kingdom Viridiplantae; phylum Streptophyta; class Magnoliopsida; order Poales; family Poaceae; genus Triticum; species Triticum urartu. The sequence goes on along the minus strand of NC_053024.1, from coordinate 336,330,268 downwards.
CCAACAGCAAGCTCGGCGATATCAAAGTAGGGAAGTACGGGCAAAGACTTATAATGTCGGTGAACTCATCTTACGCCTACCCAAATGGGAAGGTCCCTTCATTATAGATGAAGTTCTCACTGGAGGAGCCTATCGCCTTCGCAATGCTTCGAATAATGGTTTGGAACCAAACCCATGGAACCTTGCTCGGCTCCAAAGATTCTACGCCTAAGTTCACACTTATACCTTTTTTCTTTGTCCTTTCTTTTCTCCCTCTCACCTTTTTCTCTCTTTTTCGTTTTTGTACAACTTCTACCAGTGTTCGGATAAACCGCACACTCAAGGGGTATACATCATTAAATGTACATACCCTATAATACCTGGGGGCTTCTCTTCACATGAGCTTATTATGATTATTACTTTTCGAGCGTCAAGCTCACCGTATATATGTTGTCTACTCATATGTGTCTTGTCTTTGCCATTATATGCACCTTTATGACTTTAGTTTTCGCCAAGCTGGGTTGCCTGGCTCCTGTGCTTATGCCCTATGTTCCCGATTGTTCGGCTAGGGCACAAAGGGAGCACCTCTACAATTGTTACTGTCGGGTTATCCGGATGTGTACCTTAGACGGGTGAAGCCGAAAGCTAGTTGTAAGTGCATCTAGTGCCACCCCTAGTTGGTTTTGGAGTATTGACGACAAACCTAGTTGAGGGACTAATGTGTTTGTGAGAATTGCAGGATAACACAGGTAGAAGTCCCTCATTGATTCGGTTTTCCTACCAGAGATGACCCCTAAAAATGTATGAAGACATTGAAGTCAAAGGTGGTATATGAAGATATTCACATTGAAGACTATGACAAGAGAAGACACCACATGAAGCCTATGGAGCTCGAAGACTTAGATCTTTCGTAGTTCTTTTTCTTTTGTGTTGAGTCATAGGAACCACCGTACTGTTAAGTGGGGTCCAAGAGAACCAGTCAGAATGACTGAAGTGATGCCTAAACCAAAAAACCTATGTCTTCGAGTGAAGACTATGAGAGCGAATCTTGTCCAGAGTCGGACAAGTCAGCTTTGCTTGTAGCCCAAGTAAAGTTGCCGTGTGAGTTTGAAATCTGACCGTTGGAACACGTGTCAGTTCCTTAGTGACCCAGGGTCATTTCGGACAAATCAGGTCGGGTTGCCAAGTGGCTATAAATAGCCCACCCCCTACAACCATAAACGGTTGGCTGCTCAGATTGAGAGTACGGCTTTTGTCGTTTGAGAGCAACCCACCTCGAAGCCTTTGAGAGAGAATTCCTTAGAGGATAAAGCCCTAACCACCCAGAGCCAAAGAGAATTAGGCATCACTTAAGTCTTCTTGTCTGTGTGATCTGAAGACTTATTACACTTGAGGACTGTGCATCCTCCAGCCGGTTAGGCGTCGCGTTCTGAGCATCCAAGAGACATTGTGGATTGCCGGTGAACGAAGTCTGTGAAGGTTTGGGAGTCTACCTTGAAGACTTACCAGAGTGATTGGGCGAGGTCTGTGTGACCTTAGCTCAAGGGGAATACGGTGAGGACTGGGTGTCCTGAGCTGCGTGTTCAGGACTGGGTGTCCGGGACTGTGTGTCCTAAGGTTTAAATACCTAGCCGCCCCAACCAGACGTACAGTTGTCACAGCAACTGGAACTGGTCCAACAAATCATTGTCTTCAACGAGTCACTGGTTTCATCTTCCCTTCCCTTTACTTACTGTTGCTCCTTGTGAAGTCATTGTATGTTTGCACTATCTTTTGTCTTCACTGAGTGACTGCATGTTCTGTATGGCTTCATAATATCTTCCTACCTGATCCTTACTACATTGCTGCTATTAAGTCATTGTGCTTTCACTCATTGAATACTTGACTATGGCTTGCCTAGTGTAGTCTACCTTCCGCTGCATGGTAATAGGTTTATTTCTATCGTTTGTCTTCATAACTTCCACGTTTTGAAGACTTTCATAAAAATCGCCTATTCACCCCCCCTCTAGTCGATATAACGCACTTTCAATTGGTATCAGAGCAAGGTGCTCCCTTGTTCTGTGTGATTCGGTTTAACCACCTGGAGTTTTAGCTATGTCGACTGCAGGGATAATTAAAGTCTCCGCTGCGTGCCCCGTCTTCGATGGAACTGAATATCCCTACTGGAAGAATAAGATGCGCATGCATCTTGAAGCCATTGATGTCGACCTATGGTATGTCGTCGAAAACGGCGTTCCCAAGGCTGGAGAAGGTGTCACTGCTGCTGACGTCAAGAAATTTGTTCAACTGGACTCTACTGCCAAGAATATCATCTGTGGTCACCTGAGACCAAAGGACAGTATGGCCGTGTGAGTGCTTTGAAGACATCTAAGCTGGTCTGGGACTGGCTCTCCAAGGTCAATGAAGGCATCTCAACCCAGAGAGATCAGAGAATCAGTGTCCTTCGCAACCTCTTCAACCGCTTCAAGCGAAATGACAATGAGAATGTCCAGCACACTTTTGACCGACTCACTGACATCACAAATGAGCTTCAAGCCCTCGGCGCTACTGAGATCACCAAACATGAAGTCGTCAAGACACTACTGAGATCACTTGATAGTTCGTTTGACATCCTAGCCCTGATGATTCAAGAACGTCCTGATTTCAAGACACTCGATCCATCTGACATACTTGAGAGGCTCAACACACATGAGTTTCAGCTTTCTGAGAAAAGAGATATCTACGGTCCAAACTATGGGCGAACTCGTGCCTTGAAGGCAAAAGCTGTCTCCTCATCTGAAGAAGAATCTGACAGCAGTTCTGATGATCCTGAAGACATTGGAAGGGAACTTGCTATGCTTGTGAAGAAGTTCCAAAAATTCACCAAGAAGAAAGGCTTCAGAAAGTCTTCCCGATCAAGCTCAAGGAATGATGAAGCTTCTGCTCACGACTACAAGAAGAAAACATGTCACAAGTGCAAGAAACCTGGCCACTTCATCTCTGAGTGTCCACAGTGGGACAATGAGAACAAAAAGAAGAAGAAGAGCAAGGAATATGACTCTGACGACAAGAAGAAGAAGAAATACTCAAAGTCTTCGTCCAAGTCTTCCTCAAAGTCTTCATCACACAAGAAGAGCTCATCTGGCAAGGCACGTGCGTTTGTTGGCAAGGAAATGGACTCGGAGGAGGAGTCCGCTTCTGAGGAGGCGGAGGTGGAGTCTGAGGAGGAGTCCGATTCAGGCGTCGCAAGTCTGGCTACAGCATACGTTGCCAAGTCCATCTTCAATACTGAAGACAATGACCTCGTCACCGACACCGATGCAAATGACAAGGACTACTCCGCTTCTACCTACTGCTTCATGGCCACGCGGTGCCAAGGTAAACACACGCACTACTCACTATCAAACATCTAGTGACGATGACTCTGATTGTGATTCAAAACCCAGCTACAAAACACTTGCTAAAATTGCAACTGAACAGCAGAAAGCTATGGAACATATTCAAAAACTGTTAGACAGAAGCGATGATCTGTTAGGTGCTGAAATGACTCGATCTGAATCCTTAATTGAAGACATAAAAAATCTTCACGTTAAGTATCAGGAACTTGAAAGTCGTCATGAAACTCTCTCAACAACTCATGAAAAGCTTTCCTATGATTATCTTCAAAGGAAGCAAGATCTTGAGAAATTGAGAGCGGTTCATGAAGATCTTCAAAAGGAAAACGAGTCACTTCACCAACAGATCAGTCCGCTCAGGAAGGATTTGAACCACCATGTCTTAAATGCATTGAGCGTGATAATGCTACTTCTGTTGCTGAATGTTCTACTGCTACTACTGTTGCAATATCTTCAACTGTTGATGTGGTAACTAACCCCTCTGCTGAGGATACCACTGCTATTGCTGATGAGAATGCTAGGTTGAAGACATTGCTTGAAACAGGGATGTACAAAAGTCTTAAAGGGCATCAGACACTATGTGATGTCCTCAAAAAGCAGATTCTGAACCGAAACCCGAGGAAAGAGGGTGTTGGGTTCGTAAGGAAAATGAATGCTGATGGCTCTTACTGGAAACCTGAGCAGTACCCCAAAACCATGTGGGTTGCTGCAAAGGAACCTTCAGCAGACCCATCCAATCTATCTGGCTTCACTTGTGCTAACCCCATTATCATTGATGAATCCTTTGATGCAAACTATATACTGTTTAAGAATCAGAATGGTGAAGTGTTTGCCAGGTACATTGGTACTAACTGCAGGAATGGACCGCCTATGAAGAAGATCTGGGTTCCGAAAAGGTGTCTGGAGAATCTTCCTGTGAATGTCATCATGACACCTCACGTGAAGAAGACAAACCTCAGACCAAAGGCTTCATACGGTCCAAAGGCTTCATACAGACAGAGGACTCACCTGAGTCGCACTAACGCAAATGTTTTGCAGGGAAACCATACTCAGGCATATGAATATGAGAGCGGTTCATCAAACCGCCATGTTCATAAGACCAAGAACTATTCTGCTTATTCTTATGAGTACTATTGTCCGCCTGCAAGACTGTTTGCTAGGGCTCCAAAGCCAAAATTCTCAGATGCTGCACTTAGACTTATTGCTTCTCAGCCACCCTTGAAGATGTGGGTGGCTAAGAAAGCTTAACTCTCTTTTGCAGGGAAAGGTCTCCAGCAGAAAACCAAAATCGTCTGACGCCATTGCTGGGGACCTTAAACATCTTGTAGGGCGCAAGATCAAATGCCCGAATGGTCTTACTATGTACTTCGTTCCTGAATCGCTTGCTACTCTCCCTATTAGTCCTAATCTGGATCTAAGCTTTCATAACCCATTGGTTCGTCAAATGTTTTTGCTTCACAATGCTCTTGGTGAAGCCTATCCCCCTAACTGCACTGTAGGGTACGACACCAGCGTCTTCAGAATGGATTATTGACAGTGGGTGTACAAATCACATGACTGGCAAAAGAAGTCTTCTTATGGACTCAACCTTACGTCCATCCGACAAGAGCCACATCACATTTGCTGACACTGGTAAAAGTAAGGTATTGGGTCTAGGTAGAGTTGCAATCTCAAGGGATCAACACATGGATAAAGTCATGCTTGTTGAATCCCTTGGCTTCAACTTAATGTCTGTCTCAATGCTTTGCGATTTGAACATGATCGTAATATTTGGAAAATATCGTTGCCTTGTACTAATGGAATCTGACAAGTCTCTAGTGTTTGAAGGGTATCGAAAAGATGATCTGTACATAGTAGATTTCTCAGCAGGACCACAGCTTGCCGTATGTCTTCTAGCAAAAGCTTCAGAATGCTGGCTCTGGCATCGGAGGCTTGGGCATGCTGGCATGAGGAACCTCCACACCCTGGCAAAGAAGAAGCATGTCATAGGCATCGAGGGCGTCAAGTTCAAGAAAGACCACTTATGCGGTGCCTGTGAAGCAGGGAAGATGACGAGGGCCAAACATCCCTCGAAGACAATCATGACCACTACTCGACCCTTCGAACTGCTTCACATGGATCTTTTCGGTCCCACTCATTACTCAACTCTTACTACTACTGCATGCCTCTATGGCTTCGTTATTGTTGATGATTATCTAGATACACTTGGGTGCACATAATCCTTTACAAGACTGAAGTGCAGGATGTCTTCAGACGCTTCGCCAATCGAGCTATGAACAATTATGGCGCCAAGATAAAGCACATCAGAAGTGACAATGGCACTGAATTCAAGAACACTGGCCTTGATACATATCTTGATACCTTGGGCATCACACATGAATTCTCAGCCCCGTACACGCCACAGCAGAATGGCGTCGTCGAACGCAAGAACAGAACACTCATTGAGATGGCCAGAACGATGCTAGATGAATACAAGACCCCAAGAAAATTCTGGCCTGAAGCCATTGATACTGCATGCCATACAATCAATCGTGTTTATCTTCACAAGCTTCTGAACAAGACATCTTATGAGCTCCTTACTGGCAAGAAGCCAAATGTCAGTTACTTCAGAGTATTTGGCGCAAGGTGCTGGATCAAGGACCCACATCACACCTCAAAGTTTGCACCAAAAGCACATGAGGGTTTTATGCTTGGATATGGAAAGGATTCGCACTCCTACAGAGTCTTCAATCTCTTTCATTACAAAGTGGTTGAAATAGTGGATGTGCGGTTCGATGAGACCAATGGTTCACAAAGAGAGCAACTGCCAAATGTGCTAGATGAAGTTCCATCCAGTGAATCAATCAAGCTAATGGGAACTGGAGAAATTATACCTTCTGAAGCTCATCCTGAAGAAGAACTTATCATCTCAGCACCTGATCAACATGAAGACAATGCTCAGCCTGAAGACATTCCTTCTAACAACGACAATGATCAGCAAGAGCAAAGTCTTCGCCCTGTACATCCTCGCGTTGCCAATGAAGTGCAGATTGAAAGAATAATTGATAGCATCAATGCACCCGGTCCACTCACTCGTTCAAGGGCAACTCAGCTAGCAAATTTCTGTGGGCACTTCGCATTCGTCTCAATAACAGAACCCAAGAAAGTTGAAGAAGCCTTCATGGAACCTGAATGGATTCAAGCTATGCAAGAAGAGCTTCAACAGTTTGAGCTGAATAATGTATGGGAACTAGTTAAGCGTCCTGATCCACGGAAGCACAATATAATAGGCACCAAATGGATATACCGCAACAAGCAAGATGAGCATGGTCAAGTTGTCAGAAACAAAGCTCGTCTCGTTGCTCAAGGATATACTCAAGTGGAAGGCATTGACTTCGATGAAACATTTGCTCCTGTGGCTAGACTTGAAGCCATACGCATACTGCTGGCCTATGCAAATCATCACAACATACTTCTATATCAAATGGATGTGAAGAGTGCTTTTCTCAATGGCAAGATTGAAGAAGAAGTGTATGTTGCACAACCGCCTGGCTTTGAAGATCCAAAACATCCTGACATGGTATACAAGCTCAACAAGGCACTGTATGGCCTCAAACAAGCCCCTCGGGCCTGGTATGACACACTCAAATACTTCCTGAAGAGCAAAGGCTTCATACCTGGTTCCCTAGACCCCACTCTCTTCACGAAGACATATGATGGTGAACTGTTTGTGTGCCAAATATATGTGGATGACATTATCTTCGGCTGCACCAATCAGAAGTACAGTGAAGAGTTTGGATATATGATGCAAGAGCAATATCAGATGTCCATGATGGGAGAGCTGAAGTTCTTCCTCGGTCTTCAAATACGACAACAACGCAACGGCATCTTCATATCTCAAGAGAAGTATCTCAAAGATTGCCTGAAGAAGTTCGGTATGCAAGACTGCAAAGGCTTCACAACACCAATGCCAGCCAAACATCATCTGGGTCCCGACGACAATGGTAAAGAGTTCGATCAAAAGGTATACCGCTCCATGATTGGTTCTTTACTTTATCTATGTGCATCTAGGCCAGATATTATGCTTAGTGTTTGCATGTGTGCTCGATTTCAAGCGGCACCAAAGGAGTCGCATCACTTAGCTGTGAAGCGAATTCTTCGATATTTGGCTCACACCCCAACTCTAGGATTATGGTATCCAAAGGGCTCAGAGTTTGATCTGGTTGGATTCTCGGATGCTGATTATGCTGGTGACAAAGTTGATCGCAAGTCTACATCAGGCACATGTCACTTTCTGGGACGATCACTTGTATGTTGGTCTTCAAAGAAGCAGAACTGTGTATCTCTCTCCACTGCTGAATCTGAATACATTGCTGCTGGATCTTGCTGCGCTCAGCTTCTGTGGATGAAGCAAACACTCAAGGACTATGGCATTCATCTGAAGCAAGTGCCACTTTACTGCGACAACGAAAGCGCCATCAAGATTGCCAACAACCCAGTTCACACTCGAAGACAAAGCACATTGAAATTCGTCATCACTTTCTCAGAGATCATGTTGTGAAGGAAGATATTGATATCATACACGTCAACACTGAAGAGCAATTGGCAGATATCTTCACCAAGCCCTTGGATGAGAAGAGATTTTGCAAGTTACGGTGTGAGCTAAATATCCTGGAATCCTCAAATGTCCTGTGATCAGGCACACATCCTAACACTTAAGCATATTGATGACTTAGATGTGCAACACACGAAGTAAAGTATATCTTCAATCAATGAAGACATACATTCTAAGTGTGAATACATTAATGTGGAATTTGACTTCAGAGCGCCACGATAATTGTGCGCGCCGTGTCTGGGTCTAATACTTCCTATACGGTGGGTAACGCCACCACCAAATGTTCTATTTTGAAGTGTTTCGCTCATGGCGTTACATTTGCTATGTCTTCACATTTAGCTTGGCTTCAATATCAACATATCTTCATGATTATCTTCACTATGTTAATTATATAGATATATATATATATATCTACTAGTGTTCTACAGCATTCACTTATAGCTATGTCTTCTTGTTGAATCTTTTGAACTAAGTGAATGTGATCGGACCCTAACCTCTCTATGCTTTCTATCTCAAATTCTATCTCTCCAAATCATATGCATTCTATTGAAACTGTCGAATGTCTTCTCTGCGTCCTTGTCAGCAGAAGATACAGAGACAACCATTAAGTCCGTTTTCAATGCTCATTCCTCCACATGAAAACCGGAGAAGTAGGAACGACCACCCGACAATCCAGGCGTGCGTGGGACGTGGAACAAACCCCAAAATTCCGCATAATGGCCACGTGTTCCTCAGATGCGAATCGCCAGGGGCACCTGTGTAATAACGCAGTGCCGCCCCTGTACCTATAAATACACACTTCATAGCGGTCATTATCTCTTCTCCCACTCTCGCACGAACCCTAGCGCCACCGCTAGCCCTCGACGACGCCGACCGACGAAGCGCTTCGCTGCCGCAACCTCTCTGACGCCGTCTTCATGCCGACGCGGACATCTACCTTCTCTCTCTTGTGTTG
>NC_053024.1:336303598-336320366 GCF_003073215.2 Triticum urartu | reverse complement strand
CAGGTCCTGCATCAGCACCTGGCTCCTTCAATATCAATGGCTTCAGAGCAGACAACACATTCTTCAACAGCTCCAGGAACCCCTACTCCAGGGAAAGAATATCATCTGATCGGTTCTGGAGTTATCCGCAGCGAAGCTATTACTCATGCGTTCTTTACAACCAAGGTTGCATCTTCCCACACAAGCGCCTTGACATTGAAGCAATAGCTGGTCTGCCCTGTCTGGAAGAAGCTCTGGATTGCTTCAAAGAGGTTGGACTGCTCGTTCGTCACTGACCAAGAGCATTGGAATGAAGAGTTGCTGCTCCAATTCTATGCCACACTTCACATCCGCGGGTATAGCAGAGATCCGAAGACTTGGGTCCTGGAGTGGATGACAGGAAACGTTCATCACGAAGCCAAAGCCTTTGACATCATTGAGCTCACTGGTTTGCCCACTCCTGGCGATCTCTACGAGCATGGCTGTCAGCTTCATAGTGAAGCTATTGAGAGCATCTTTCAGAAGACTGAACCTAATATGAGTCAGATGCTCAGTATGATGAAGCCATTGCCCCAAGATGCTGCTTATCCCACGGAGTTCTTCGTTGAAGACCTTGAGTATCTGCCAAGAACCATTTATCACATCATAAGGCGAACTCTCTGGCCAATCAAAGGACATTCTCCCCATGCCAAGCTGGAAGGTGCAATGAAGACTTTGGTCTTCTACATTCTTCATGGAAAATGCTTCAATACACAGGATTTCTTCATTCGCCAACTTGTTGCATCTGGCTCTGATTTGTTTGGTTTGAACTTCTACGCCCCTTGGGTGATGCGGCTGATCAAACTTCACTCCGCTATCTCATATCAGCCCTCGGCCCGCAACCATCGGATCTTTTTGCCTGATGTGGATATGTCTATTGAAGCCATCTATCCTGAGCCTGCCTAGGAACCTCTCAGTCTTCAGAATGCAGAGCATCAAAGTTTCACTCAGAACGTTGAAGGCGTTGAAGCCGTAACTCGTGTGTATCCTTTGGCTGGCACTACACGTGCACCGCATCCTGCTCTCACTGAAGCCACTGACAGTACAACTGCTCCACGACCCAAGAAGCGCACTCGTGTTCTCAACGACCGAGAGCTTCTTGTGGCTCTTCATCAGAAACAGGATAGGCATCATGACTGGCTGAAGCGTCAGATGCAAATCCTCTTGGTGGATGTTAATCGCATTCGCAATCTTGCCACCAAGAATGCTTTTGTTGCCCATGAAACCTCTCGCCGCACATGGAAAGGGCTAACACTGATGTGTTCTGAAGATGATCTTCAAGAGAATGGCTTCACTGAGCGATTCAAGTTTGACTCCACACCTCTTCGAAGGGCAGTGCTGCGACGAACTCCATCCCTTGAAGACTCTGAGTTCTCTTCCTCGCTGCAACTGTGAATGCCAGAGTGATCGAGGATGAAGACGATGCTACTTCACCGCCACCTCCTTCAGCACGCTTCGACTCTGCTCCAAGCTCTTCAGCACCGCCAAACACCACCAACGACCCTGCTGCTTCACCTACTCCTCATGGGAACGAGTAGATGCTCTATGTCTTCAAACCTTTTTGGTCCTTACTGACAAAAGGGGGAGAAGCATATGAGGTTGATAGTCTTCAAGCGGGTCCATATGGGCGGGTGCTTTATATTTTGCTTCGTGCTTACAACTCTCGTTTTGCTACATTTGGTTCTTTGAGTTGTAACACTTAAACTCGATGGTCGTCTGCTACTTATCTGCCACCTTGTGTTGCGACGATAAATTCCGCACTTAGATCATTCTGCAGACTGTTGGGTTTCGTAGTAATTTCAAAAAATTTCCTACGCACACGCAAGATCATGTGATGCATAGCAACGAGGGGGAGAGTGTTGTCTACGTACCCAACGCAGACCGACTGCGGAAGCGATGACACGACGTAGAGGAAGTAGTCGTACGTCTTCACGATCCAACCGATCAAGTACCGAAACTACGGCACCTCCGAGTTCGAGCACACGTTCAGCTCGATGACGATCCCCGGACTCCGATCCAGCAAAGTGTCGGGGAAGAGTTCCGTCAGCACGACGGCGTGGTGACGATCTTGATGAACTACAGCAGCAGGGCTTCGCCTAAACTCCGCTACAGTATTATCGAGGTATATGGTGGCAGGGGGCACCGCACACGGCTAAGGAATAGATCACGTGGATCAACTTGTGTGTTCTAGGGTGCCTCTACCTCAGTATATAAAGGAGCCAAGGGGGGAGGGGGGCGCCGGCCAGGGAGAGAGGCGCAGGAGGAGTCCTACTCCTTCCGGGAGTAGGACTCCCCCCCCCAATCCTATTCCAACTAGGATTCCCCAAGGGGGGGAAAGAGAGAGAGGGGGGCCGGCCACCTTCTCCTAGTCCTAATAGGACTAGGGGAGGGGGAAGTGGCGCAGCCACCTTGGGCTGCCCCTTTCTCCTTTCCACTAAGGCCCATGAAGGCCCATATGGCTCCCGGGGGGTTCCGGTAACCTCCCGGTACCCGGTAAAATCCCGATTTCACCCGGAACACTTCCGATATCCAAACATAGGCTTCCAATATATCAATCTTTACTGTCTCGACCATTTCGAGACTCCTCGTCATGTCATCCGGGACTCCGAACAACCTTCGGTACATCAAAGCATAAACTCATAATATAACTGTCATCGAACCTTAAGCGTGCGGACCCTACGGGTTAGAGAACAATGTAGACATGACCGAGACACGTCTCCGGTCAATAACCAATAGAGGACCTGGATGCTTATTGGCTCCTACATATTCTACGAAGATCTTTATCGGTCAGACCGCATAACAACATACGTTGTTCCCTTTGTCATCGGTATGTTACTTGCCCGAGATTCGATCGTCGGTATCCAATACCTAGTTCAATCTCGTTACCGGCAAGTCTCTTTACTCGTTCCGTAATACATCATCCCGCAACTAACTCATTAGTTGCAATGCTTGCAAGGCTTATGTGATGTGCATTACCGAGAGGGCCCAGAGATACCTCTCCGACAATCGGAGTGACAAATCCTAATCTCGAAATACGCCAACCCAACATCTACCTTTGGAGACACCTGTAGAGCTCCTTTATAATCACCCAGTTACGTTGTGACGTTTGGTAGCACCCAAAGTGTTCCTCCGGCAAACGGGAGTTGCATAATCTCATAGTCATAGGAACATGTATAAGTCATGAAGAAAGCAATAGCAACATACTAAACGATCGGGTGCTAAGCTAATGGAATGGGTCATGTCAATCAGATCATTCAACTAATGATGTGACCTCGTTAATCAAATAACAACTCATTGTTCATGGTCAGAAACATAACCATCTTTGATTAACGAACTAGTCAAGTAGAGGCATACTAGTGACACTTTGTTTGTCTATGTATTCACACATGTATTATGTTTCCGGTTAATACAATTCTAGCATGAATAATAAACATTTATAATGATATAAGGAAATAAATAATAACTTTATTATTGCCTCTAGGGCATATTTCCTTCAGTCTCCCACTTGCACTAGAGTCAATAATCTAGATTACACAGTAATGATTCTAACACCCATGGAGCCTTGGTGCTGATCATGTTTTGCTCGTGGAAGAGGCTTAGTCAACGGGTCTGCAACATTCAGATCCGTATGTATCTTGCAAATCTCTATGTCTCCCACCTGGACTAATCCCAGATGGAGTTGAAGCGTCTCTTGATGTTTGTCCTTTTGTGAAATCTGGATTCCTTTGCCAAGGCAATTGCACCAGTATTGTCACAAAAGATTTTCATTGGACCCGATGCACTAGGTATGACACCTAGATCGGATATGAACTCCTTCATCCAGACTCCTTCTTTGCTGCTTCCGAAGCAGCTATGTACTCCGCTTCACACGTAGATCCCGCCACGACGCTTTGTTTAGAACTGCCCCAACTGACAGCTCCACCGTTTAATGTAAACACGTATCCGGTTTGCGATTTAGAATCGTCCGGATCAGTGTCAAAGCTTGCATCAACGTAACCTTTTACGGTGAGCTCTTTGTCACCTCCATATACGAGAAACATATCCTTAGTCCTTTTCAGGTATTTCAGGATGTTCTTGACCGCTGTCCAGTGATCCACTCCTGGATTACTTTGGTACCTCCCTGCTAAACTTATAGCAAGGCACACATCAGGTCTGGTACACAGCATTGCATACATGATAGATCCTATGGCTGATGCATAGGGAACATCTTTCATATTCTCTCTACCTTCTGCAGTGGTCGGGCATTGAGTCTTACTCAACTTCACACCTTGTAACACAGGCAAGAACCCTTTCTTTGCTTGATCCATTTTGAACTTCAAAATTTTCAAGGTATGTGCTTTGTGAAAGTCCAATTAAGCGTCTTGATCTATCTCTATAGATCTTAATGCCTAATATGTAAGCAGCTTCACCGAGGTCTTCCATTGAAAAACTTTTATTCAAGTATCCCTTTATGCTATCCAGAAATTCTATATCATTTCCAATTAGCAATATGTCATCCACATATAATATCAGAAATGCTACAGAGCTCCCACTCACTTTCTTGTAAATACAGGCTTCTCCAAAAGTCTGTATAAAACCAATGCTTTGATCACACTATCAAAACGTTTATTCCAACTCCGAGAGGCTTGCACCAGTCCATAAATGGATCGCTGGAGCTTGCACACTTTGTTAGCTCCCTTTGGATCGACAAAACCTTCCGGTTGCATCATATACAACTCTTCTTCCAGAAATTCATTCAGGAATGCAGTTTTGACATCCATTTGCCAAATTTCATAATCATAAAATGCGGCAATTGCTAACATGATTCGGACAGACTTAAGCATCGCTACGGGTGAGAAGGTCTCATCGTAGTCAATCCCTTGAACTTGTCGAAAACCTTTGCGCAACAAGTCGAGCTTGTAGAAAGTAACATTACCATCAGCGTCAGTCTTCTTCTTGAAGATCCATTTATTCTCAATTGCTTGCCGATCATCGGGCAAGTCAACCAAAGTCCATACTTTGTTCTCATACATGGATCCCATCTCAGATTTCATGGCCTCAAGCCATTTTGCGGAATCTGGGCTCATCATCGCTTCTTCATAGTTCGTAGGTTCATCATGGTCTAGTAACATGACTTCCAGAACAGGATTACCGTACCACTCTGGTGCGGATCTTACTCTGGTTGATCTACGAGGTTCAGTAACTTGATCTGAAGTTTCATGATCATTATCATCTTCCTCACTAATTGGTGTAGTGTCACTGAAACAGTTTCTGTGATACTACTTTCCAATAAGGGAGCAGGTACAGTTACCTCATCAAGTTCTACTTTCCTCCCACTCACTTCTTTCGAGAGAAACTCCTTCTCTAGAAAGGATCCATTCTTAGCAACAAGTCTTGCCTTCGGATCTGTGATAGAAGGTGTACCCAACAGTTCCTTTGGGTATCCTATGAAGACACATTTCTCCGATTTGGGTTCGAGCTTATCAGGTTGAAGCTTTTCACATAAGCATCGCAGCCCCAAACTTTAAGAAACGACAACTTTGGTTTCTTGCCAAACCACAGTTCATAAGGCGTCGTCTCAACGGATTTTGATGGTGCCCTATTTAACGTGAATGCGGCCGTCTCTAGAGCATAACCCCAAAACGATAGCGGTAAATCAGTAAGAGACATCATAGATCGCACCATATCTAGTAAAGTACGATTACGACGTTCGGACACACCATTACGCTGTGGTGTTCCGGGTGGCGTGAGTTGCGAAACTATTCCACATTGTTTCAAATGTAACCAAACTCGTAACTCAAATATTCTCTCCACGATCAGATCGTAGAAACTTTATTTTCTTGTTACGATGATTTCAACTTCACTCTGAAATTCTTTGAACTTTTCAAATGTTTCAGACTTATGTTTCATTAAGTAGATATACCCATATCTGCTTAATCATCTGTGAAGGTGAGAAAATAACGATATCCGCCACGAGCTTCAATATTCATGACCACATACATCTGTATGTATGATTTCCAACAAATCTGTTGCTCTCTCCATAGTACCGGAGAACGGTGTTTTAGTCATCTTGCCCATGAGGCACGGTTCGCAAGTACCAAGTGATTCATAATCAAGTGGTTCCAAAAGTCCATCAGTATGGAGTTTCTTCATGCGCTTTATACCGATATGACCTAAACGACAGTGCCACAAATAAGTTGCACTTTCATTATCAACTCTGCATCTTTTGGCTTCAACATTATGAATATGTGTATTACTACTATCGAGATTCAATAAGAATAGACCACTCTTCAAGGGTGCATGACCATAAAAGATATTACTCATATAAATAGAACAACCATTATTCTCTGATTTAAATGAATAACCGTCTCGCAAAACAAATCCAGATATAATGTTCATGCTCAACGCTGGCACCAAATAACAATTATTTAGGTCTAAATTAATCCCGAAGGTAGATGTAGAGGTAGTGTGCCGACCGATCACATCGACTTTGGAACCATTTCCCACGCGCATCGTCACCTCGTCCTTAGCCATCTTCGCTTAATCCGTAGTCCCTGTTTCGAGTTGCAAATATTAGCAACAGAACCAGTATCAAATACCCAGGTGCTACTGCGAGCTTAGTAAGGTACACATCAATAACATGTATATCACATATACCTTTGTTCACCTTGCCATCCTTCTTATCCGCCAAATACTTGGGGCAGTTCCGCTTCCAGTGACCAGTCTGCTTGCAGTAGAAGCACTCAGTTTCAGGCTTAGGTCCAGACTTGGGTTTCTTCTCTTGAGCAGCAACTTGCTTGCCTGTTCTTCTTGAAGTTCCCCTTCTTCTTCCCTTTGCCCTTTTTCTTGAAACTAGTGGTCTTGTTGACCATCAACACTTGATGCTCCTTTTTGATTTCTACCTCCGCAGCTTTCAGCATTGCGAAGAGCTCGGGAATAGTCTTTCATCCCTTGCATATTATAGTTCATCACGAAGCTCTTGTAGCTTGGTGGCAGTGATTGGAGAATTCTGTCAATGACGCAATCATCTGGAAGATTAACTCCCAATTGAATCAAGTGATTATTATACCCAGACATTTTGAGTATATGCTCACTGACAGAACTATTCTCCTCCATCTTGCAGCTGTAGAACTTATTGGAGACTTCATATCTCTCAATCCGGGCATTTGCTTGAAATATTAACTTCACCTCCTGGAACATCTCATATGCTCCATGACGTTCAAAACGTCGTTGAAGTCCCGATTCTAAGCCGTAAAGCATGGCACACTGAACTATCGAGTAGTCATCAGCTTTGCTCTGCCAGACGTTCATAACATCTGGTGTTGCTCCAGCAGCAGGCCTGGCACCCAGCGGTGCTTCCAGGACGTAATTCTTCTGTGCAGCAATGAGGATAATCCTCAAGTTACGGACCCAGTCCGTGTAATTGCTACCATCATCTTTCAACTTTGCTTTCTCAAGGAACGCATTAAAATTCAACGGAACAACAGCACGAGCCATCTATCTACAATCAACATAAACAAGCAAGATACTATCAGGTACTAAGTTCATGATAAATTTAAGTTCAATTAATCATATTACTTAAAACTCCCACTTAGAAGACATCCCTCTAATCTTCTAAGTGATTACGTGATCCAAATCAACTAAACCATACGATCATCACGTGAAATGGAGTAGTTTTCAATGGTGAACATCACTATGTTGATCATATCTACTATATGATTCACGCTCGACCTTTCGGTCTCCAGTGTTCCGAGGCCATATCTGCATATGCTAGTGCTCGTCAAGTTTAACCTGAGTATTTGCGTGTGCAAAACTGGCTTGCACCCGTTGTGATGGACGTAGAGCTTATCACACCCGATCATCACGTGGTGGGCACGACGAACTTTGTGCAACGGTGCATACTCAGGGAGAACACTTCTTGAAATTTAGTGAGAGATCATCTTATAATGCTACCGTCAATCAAAGCAAGATAAGATGCATAAAAGATAAACATCACATGCAATCAATATAAGTGATATGATATGGCCATCATCATCTTGTGCTTGTGATCTCCATCTCCGAAGCACCGTCATGATCACCATCGTCACCGGCGCGACACCTTGATCTCCATCGTAGCATCGTTGTCGTCTCGCCAATCTTATGCTTCCACGACTATCGCTACCGCTTAGTGATAAAGTAAAGCATTACATCGCGATTGCATTGCATACAATAAAGCGACAACCATATGGCTCCTGCCAGTTGCCGATAACTCGGTTACAAAACATGATCATCTCATACAATAAAATTTAGCATCATGTCTTGACCATATCACATCACAACATGCCCTGCAAAAACAAGTTAGACGTCCTCTACTTTGTTGTTGCAAGTTTTACGTGGCTGCTACGGGCTTTAAGCAAGAACCAATCTCACCTACGCATCAAAACCACAACGATAGTTTGTCAAATAGACTCCGTTTTAACCTTCGCAAGGACCGGGCGTAGCCATACTTGGTTCAACTAAAGTTGGAGAGACAGTCGCCCGCAAGCCATCTATGTGCAAAGCACGTCGAGGGAACCGGTCTCGCGTAAGCGTACGCGTAAGGTTGGTCCGGGTCGTCTCGTCCAACAATACCGCCGAACCAAAGTATGACATGCTGGTAGGCAGTATGACTTGTATCGTCCACAACTCACTTGTGTTCTACTCGTGCATATAACATCAACATAAATAACCTAGGCTCGGATGCCACTGTTGGGTTTCGTAGTAATTTCAAAAAATTTCCTACGCACACGCAAGATCATGTGATGCATAGCAACGAGGGGGAGAGTGTTGTCTACGTACCCAACGCAGACCGACTGCGGAAGCGATGACACGACGTAGAGGAAGTAGTCGTACGTCTTCACGATCCAACCGATCAAGCACCGAAACTACGGCACCTCCGAGTTCGAGCACACGTTCAGCTCGATGACGATCCCCGGACTCCGATCCAGCAAAGTGTCGGGGAAGAGTTTCCGTCAGCACGACGGCGTGGTGACGATCTTGATGTACTACAGCAGCAGGGCTTCGCCTAAACTCCGCTACAGTATTATCGAGGACTATGGTGGCTGGGGGCACCGCACACGGCTAAGGAATAGATCACGTGGATCAACTTGTGTGTTTCTAGGGTGCCTCTGCCTCAGTATATAAAGGAGCCAAGGGGGGAGGGGGCGCCGGCCAGGAGGAGGGCGCAGGAGGAGTCCTACTCCTCCGGGAGTAGGACTCCCCCCCCCAATCCTATCCAACTAGGATTCCCAAGGGGGGAAAGAGAGAGAGGGGGGCCGGCCACCTTCTCCTAGTCCTAATAGGACTAGGGGAGGGGGAAGTGGCGCAGCCACCTTGGGCTGCCCCTTTCTCCTTTCCACTAAGGCCCATGAAGGCCCATATGGCTCCCGGGGGGTTCCGGTAACCCTCCCGGTACTCCGGTAAAATCCCGATTTCACCCGGAACACTTCCGATATCCAAACATAGGCTTCCAATATATCAATCTTTACGTCTCGACCATTTCGAGACTCCTCGTCATGTCCGTGATCACATCCGGGACTCCGAACAACCTTCGGTACATCAAAATGCATAAACTCATAATATAACTGTCATCGTAACCTTAAGTGCGGACCCTACGGGTTCGAGAACAATGTAGACATGACCGAGACACGTCTCCGGTCGAATAACCAATAGCGGGACCTGGATGCCCATATTGGCTCCTACATATTCTACGAAGATCTTTATCGGTCAGACCGCATAACAACGATACGTTGTTCCCTTTGTCATCGGTATGTTACTTGCCCGAGATTCGATCGTCGGTATCCAATACCTAGTTCAATCTCGTTACCGGCAAGTCTCTTTACTCGTTCCGTAATACATCATCCAACTAACTCATTAGTTGCAATGCTTGCAAGGCTTATGTGATGTGCATTACCGAGAGGGCCCAGAGATACCTCTCCGACAATCGGAGTGACAAATCCTAATCTCGAAATACGCCAACCCAACATTGTACCTTTGGAGACACCTGTAGAGCTCCTTTATAATCACCCAGTTACGTTGTGACGTTTGGTAGCACACAAAGTGTTCCTCCGGCAAACGGGAGTTGCATAATCTCATAGTCATAGGAACATGTATAAGTCATGAAGAAAGCAATAGCAACATACTAAACGATCGGGTGCTAAGCTAATGGAATGGGTCATGTCAATCAGATCATTCAACTAATGATGTGACCTCGTTAATCAAATAACAACTCATTGTTCATGGTCAGGAAACATAACCATCTTTGATTAACGAGCTAGTCAAGTAGAGGCATACTAGTGACACTCTGTTTGTCTATGTATTCACACATGTATTATTTTTCCGGTTAATACAATTCTAGCATGAATAATAAACATTTATCATGATATAAGGAAATAAATAATAACTTTATTATTGCCTCTAGGGCATATTTCCTTCCAGATCTCCATTCCATTATGCATTCTATCTTCATATACTTTCACATGCATAGTGGATTGTCATCATAAGTTGAAGTGGATCTCCACAAGTACAACCTGCCATGTGCATTTGCATTCCAAAAGCAAATTACTTATATGCACATCTTCAGGGGGAGCCCTTGCAACTTATGAAGACAATTCCTTATCCTTTACAATTTCATAGATTATATATTCCCCGTTGAAAACTCAACTAGTTTGTCATCAATCACCAAAAGGGGGGAGATTGTAAGTGCATCTAGTGCCACCCCTTGTTGGTTTTGGAGTATTGACGACAAACCTAGTTGAGGGACTAATGTGTTTGTGAGAATTGCAGGATAACACAGGTAGAAGTCCCTCATTGATTCGGTTTTCCTACCAGAGATGACCCCTAAAAATGTATGAAGACATTGAAGTCAAAGGTGGTATATGAAGATATTCACATTGAAGACTATGACAAGAGAAGACACCACATGAAGCCTATGGAGCTCGAAGACTTAGATCTTTCGTAGTTCCCTTTCTTCTATGTTGAGTCATAGGAACCACGTACTGTTAAGTGGGGTCCAAGAGAACCAGTCAGAATGACTGAAGTGATGCTTAAACAAAACCTATGTCTTCGAGTGAAGACTTTGAGAGCGAATCTTGTCCAGAGTCGGGCAAGTCAGCTTTGCTTGAAGCCCAAGTAAAGTTGCCGTGTGAGTTTGAAATCTGACCGTTGGAACACGTGTCAGTTCCTTAGTGACCCAGGGTCATTTCGGACAAATCAGGTCGGGTTGCCAAGTGGCTATAAATAGCCCACCCCCTACAACCATAAACGGTTGGCTGCTCAGATTCAGAGTACGGCTTTTGTCGTTTGAGAGCAACCCACCTCGAAGCCTTTGAGAGAGAATTCCTTGCGAGGATAAAGCCCTAACCACCCAGAGCCAAAGAGAATTAGGCATCATTTAAGTCTTCTTGTCTGTGTGATCTGAAGACTTATTACACTTGAGGACTGTGCATCCTCCAGCCGGTTAGGCGTCGCGTTCTGAGCATCCAAGAGACATTGTGGATTGCCGGTGAACGAAGTCTGTGAAGTTTGGGAGTCTACCTTGAAGACTTACCAGAGTGATTGGGCGAGGTTCTGTGTGACCTTAGCTCAAGGGGAATACGGTGAGGACTGGGTGTCCTGAGCTGCGTGTTCAGGACTGGGTGTCCGGGACTGTGTGTCCTAAGGTTTAAATACCTAGCCGCCCTAACCAGACGTACAGTTGTCACAGCAACTGGAACTGGTCCAACAAATCATTGTCTTCAGCGAGTCACTGGTTTCATCTTCCCTTCCCTTTACTTACTGTTACTCCTTGTGAAGTCATTGTATGTTCGCACTATCTTTTGTCTTCACTGAGTGACTGCGTGTTCTGTGTGGCTTCACAATATCTTCCTACCTGATCCTTACTACATTGCTGCTATTAGTCATTGTGCTTTCACTCTATTGAATACTTGACTATGGCTTGCCTAGTGTAGTCTACCTTCCGCTGCAGGGTAATAGGTTTATTTCTATCGTTTGTCTTCATAACTTCCACGTTTTGAAGACTTTCATAAAAATCGCCTATTCACCCCCCCTCTAGTCGATATAACGCACTTTCACCTCTACCTTCTCCTCTTTTTTCTTCTCTCTCTCTTCTCTTTTTTTCTTCTTCTTCCTCTTTATTTTATCGGGAACGAGGGTCGTCGAGGGTCGCCGAGCGGTAGAGGAGAAACCCTAAATAGAAAGTATCGTCGGTGTGAGATACATGTACCGTCGGTGTCGGACACTACATCCACGTCCCACAAGTGGCGCGGGCTTCGACGCCCACGTCACTTGTGGGACGTGGATGTAGTGTCCGACACCGACGGCCACATGTATCTCAGACCCACGATACTTGCTATTTAGGGTTTCCTCTACCGCTCGGTGACCCTCGACGACCCTCGTTCCCGATAAAAAAAAAGAGGAAGAAGAAGAAAAAAAGAGGAGAAGAAAGAATAGAGGAGTTGAGTTCTTACTCCTCTATTCTTTCTTCTCCTCTTTTTTTCTTCTTCTTCCTCTTTTTTTTTATCCTTGAAGCGTTGTCGAGGCCACTCCAAATCCTAGAGAAGCATCGTCGAGGCCACCCCAAACCTTAGAGAAGTAGCATTGAGGCCACTAATTAATATTAGTTCTACGTTTTCCACTAATATATCCATCTATCATGTTTGAATAATAATTGCCATGTTGTAAATATTTGTAGAAACTATGGACACCGCCCGAGACAAAGTACAAGAAGAGTTGTGGGGGACATAATCGCACGAGGAAGTGATGTCCGTCTGCTCGTTGTTTCTCAACGACACCGATGGTCTGGAAGCAGCTGGCTATGATTATGATGGCTCCGGTGACCTAATGCCGGTGCAAGAAGGAGACCGTGAGGACGGCTCCGGTGACCCAATGCCGGTGCAAGAAGGAGACCGTGATGACGTCTCCGGTGACCGAACCGAGTCCGGCCAGGTATATATATTAGTTAAGCTTCTGCTGACTAGCTAATTGATGCATTCATTGTTTTGGTATGTACACATATTAATTAAGTCTTTGTTCTTTTTTCTAGCCCTCCGGATCGAGCACAACTTCGGTAAAGAGACGAGGCCCAAAGAGAAAGTTGAGCTCGGATGAAAAGTTTGAGATCATAGCAATCGCGCTCGACGGCCAATCGATTGAACCCCTCTGGACAAAGAGCGCATTTGTTGCTCAGTGCGGGGTTTTGCTAAGGGACAAGATCCCGATCAGCATCCAGCAATGGTTAAAGCCGGCTAAAGAAGACCCTGAGGTGTCTTATGTCAATGATATGCAGAAAAATGATCTTTGGACTGAGCTGAAGTCAAATTTCACCCTACCGCCAGAGGATGATCCGGAGAAGCCAGTTAAAGAGCAATTAATCAAGTCTTTTGCTCTTAAGAGGATGGCAAGAACTATTCAGGAGGTGGAAGAAAGAGCTGAATAAGTTTGTCGAAAATAATGAGACACCAGAATTCAAGGGCAGATATGAGAAGATCAGAGATCACTGGCCCGCATTTGTGGCCCACAAGACATCGAAAAGAGTAAGAAGATGTCGGCGACAAACAAGCAAAATTGCTGCGAAGAAGAAGCATCACCATCGCACCAGAATTCAAGGGCAGATATGAGAAGATTAGAGTTCACTGGCCCGCATTTGTGGCCCACAAGACATCGAAAAGGAGTAAGAAGATGTCGGCGACAAACAAGCAAAATGCTGCGAAGAAGAAGCATCACCATCGCACGGGGTCAGGTGCTACCTCGTAGCCCGGCCTAAGTGGGCCAAGACTGAGAATGATCTGGTTGCATAAAGGGATCGAACCAGAGACAATTAACTGGCCAGACCGTTGCCGGACTTGGTTCTTCGGGGCTGGCGGAACCCTGGACCCTGTAACAGGGAAGTGCATTTGGACGAACGATCAAATGGACATACCAGTCATAAGCTTAAGCAGTATATCGAAGCAGCGCAGCAAGGGACGTTCTTTCCAGACAGAGAGAACGACGAGCTCACAATGGCCCTCGGGAATCCTGAGCACCCTGGACGGACACGAGGCACGCCAGGCTCCATTCTGTGGAAGGTTGGGTTTCCGGACGCAGGCGGTTACAAATCCCATGAGAGGAGGAAAAAAGTGCAGCAGACCCAAATGCAGGCGCTGCAAGCAAGGGTACAAGCGATAGAGGAACGAGAAGCAAATCGCAGCAAACGTACTCGAAGCTACCCCGCCATCTCAGCGAGAAGCAGCGTGGCTTCCACCGAGCTGCTTCAGCCGGAGCATGCCTTGACGGCTCCTGCCAGCTATCCCGTGGATGCTATCACGGAGTCTCAAAATTGCCACCTTATGACGCAATGGATGAATTTGAAGGTCAAGGCGGCTGTTGGCTCTGTTTATCCTACTGAACCCGGCGCAACTTTTCACTGCCGGCCGATTCCAGAAGGATATGCTAGGGTGATGGTGGATGAAATAACGGAGGGATTTGAGGAACTCCAGCTTGACCACCCTACCGAGAAGGGGAGACTAGGCTGGGGTCTGCTCTGAAGACTCCATGCCTATGGCGGAAGGAGCTCATCAACCTTCCGAACTGGACGCCTCCGCCTCCTCCTCCTCCGGCAAGTCAGGGCACTCCGCCTCCTCCACCGCCTCCTCCTCCGCGAGTCAGGGCACTCCGCCTCCTCCACCGCCTCCTCCTCCGGCGAGTGACGATCAGGGCACTCGACCGGCTCCTTCTCCCAGCGCGTGGCGGCACTCCACCTCCTTCTCCGCCTGCGGACGCGCCCGAGCAGCCAGCCTCCTCCTTCTCCGCCTCGTCAGCAAGGGCGGAAGAGACCTGCCGCCGCTCCGGCTGCTCCGGCGCGTCGTAGTCCTTCTCCTCTGCCTCGTAAGCAAGTAAAGAAGACAACCGCTCCGTCTGCTCGGCCGGCGTCTAGCAGTACAGCCAGAGGCGGGAGGACATACAGATTCGGTCCTTCTCTGAAGACTCCAGAGAAGTTACCATACGAGAGGACCCCGGAGGAGAACGCCGAGATCGCACGAACCGAAGTGGATGACTGGTTTCAAGGGTTGAAAGCAAAGAGACATCCACCTCCGGAGGAGAAGGTAGATCCGGTGAAAGCGAAGCGCACTCTGGCTGCCCTGACAAAACCACCCAAGTCTCCGCCGAAAGGAAACTATGAGCGCATTATTGGAAAGGAATTTGCCGAAGCGGAGCGGTCGGGAAGTACTGTCAGTGATCAAAGGCTGAAAGAACGACGAGCTGGGAAACAAATTGCCCAGCTCGGCGAACAAGCGAAGCAATCGTGCCCCCCGCTCAAGGTGCCTAGCCGACAACGTCGCTAATGATCCGAGGATGGTGCCCGGTTATAGCAATCTTGCAGATTACCTGCCCGACGAAGTACATTATGAACCCATGGCGGTGCAGATACAAAGATACGAGTACGGGAAGCCTCTCGTCAAAGATGAAAGATCTCTATCAACGATGATGCGAAGATTGCATGATTGGTACTTGAAAATCTGCAGAGACTCTGGGGGAGGAGTACTTTGTATGTGAAAGTTAAAAAGGAGCATGACCTCGTTGGAATTGAACTGTTGCCTGTTCCATTTGAGGAGTTCTTTCAGTTTTTCAATCAATTGGCCCTCGATAAAACAACGGTCACCTGCTACTGTCTGTAAGTAGTACTACTTCTGTCATTAAGTCTCTCTATATAGCTCAGCTCTTTCATTGCATGTATTTATAATCATCCTCACTATATTATGCAGATTGAAGATCGCCGAATTGAAGAAAAGACAAGTCGGTGATATTGGGTTCATTAACACATATCTCATAGATGCAACTCAGGTTAAATTTCATGCCGCAGATACCGAGGCCAACTTGCTACGATCGTTGGTAATAAATGAAAACAAAGATATAATACTCTTTCCTTACAACTTCAAGTGAGTGTTACTGTCTTGTGCGTATTCGGTTTCCCTTATATATTATATAAGGTTATAGTAATGTAATTGATGAGTTATGCATGTGTGTGCAGTTACCACTATATTCTCCTAGAGATTAAGCTTGAGCAGGGACTAGTAACCGTCTTAGACTCAAGAACGAAAAGATCCCCAGGACTATGCGGACATGACTCAAATGCTCGAGAAGTAAGTTAAATCGATCATTATCCACCGTATCAGCAACTTTGTTCATTTTCCGATATATCAAGTAATTGTTCTCTTTGTCTGGCAGGGTTTGGAAAAAATTCTCCAAAAAAGCTCCAGGACTCCGAAGAAGCTGCAATTTAGACACCCGAAAGTAAGTACTATAGTAGCATGTTCCGCGCATCTCCTATTGATTTGGCATTCTTGCTTATCAGTTTGATTGACCTCTATTTCTTGTAAAGTGGTTGTGGCAGGAACAAGGGAATGATTTCTGTGGATACTACGTTTGCGAGTCCATCCGCCACACGACCTGTGAGCGGGGCTACACTGACGAACAATATGAAGTACGTAAATAACAACATTCACAATTTTATTTTATTACCATCATTTGTGTTGAGTTTCATTCATTCATATATATATGTATTGACCCCCTTCTTCAAATTAGATGTTTCGGAAGCGGGATGAACTCCTAGCACCAGCTCGCATGCGAGCAATTCAAGAGGAATTGGCGGCATTCTTTCTTGACCACGTGATCGCTGAAGACGGAGAATACTATGTGGACCATGAGTCCGTATGATTATATTTGTAAGAGATAATTATTGTATATATGTAGCCGGTAGTGTCGATCAAGATAGTAT
>NC_053024.1:336287505-336302598 GCF_003073215.2 Triticum urartu | reverse complement strand
GGCCCGACTTATAAAAAACCAAAAGACAACAAAAAAACCTAATACAAATAAGAAATCAAAAGAGATTCAAGGCTTTTGTAGGATGCCAAGCCAAAGTGTCTTCTTCAATGAAACTAGCCCGAGCCACTGGATTGTTCGTGCGTTCTGTGAGCTTGACTCACAATGTGCCCAATCGACATTTGAACCCTAGATAAAGTCTGGTCTTGCTCAAAGACTTATCAGGAGTACGCAGGGTGAGAGTAACAACATACATCACGAGCCGATTTATCCAAGTTCCAAGGAAGGCGGATACACCTATGTTCTGTTTGGTCGAATACACCTATGTTTGAACAGGAAGCCCCCAAGTAACTTGCTTACAAGTGTGGTGTTGAGCCGATCAAGAGGGTATCGGCAGCTATGTTCTCTTTGGTGAATACACCTATGTTTGAACAGGAAGCCCCCAAGTGATACACTGACGAATCGTGCTCATCAGGGACCTATGTTTGAGCTGTGCTGTGCATCCAACCCTCTTTGGTCCCCGAAATTGTGGGTGCCGAGCCTCTTAAATGATGATAAAGACTCAGCTTCGAAGAAGTGAAACGACAGAGGCCATGAATTGTCAGGGATGCCAGCTTTATTATACTGCTTATAATATATACATCAGGCAACTATGTACATCATGAGAGCCGGAGGCTCAAGTATAGTAGGGCTGAAGATGAGCAATGTTCCATGGCCGACGGGTCTCCTTCTCTGATGTGCATGAGTCCTTGTTGTCTCGAACATCGATAAGGTAGTATGACCCATTATGTAAATTCTTGCTGACGACAAAAGGTCCTTCCCAAGGTGGTGATAACTTGTGCATATCTGTCTGATACTGGATGAGCCGGAGCACTAAGTCGCCTTCTTGAAAGGTTCTGGTTTTGACCCGGCGGCTGTGATAACGCCGTAGGTCTTGCTGGTAAATCGCCGAATGAGCCACCGCAATATCACGCTCTTCATCCAATAGGTCAAGTGCATCTTGACGCACCTTTTCATTGTCAGCTTTAACATAAGCCGCCACCCGAGGTGAGTGGTGACGGATGTCACTAGGGAGAACCGCCTCTGCTCCATAAACCATGAAGAAGGGTGTATAACCCGTTGATCTATTGGGGGTTGTATTGATACTCCATAATACTGAGGGTAACTCCTCTACGCAACAACCCGGAGTTCTTTGCAAAGGAACCATAAGCCGGGGCTTGATACCTCGCAAAATCTCTTGATTTGCTCGTTCTGCTTGACCATTAGACTGAGGGTGAGCTATAGAGGAAACATCAAGCTGGATGTGCTCACGTTGACAAAATTCTTACATGGCGCCTTTAGATAACTTAGTGCCATTATCTGTGATAATGTTGTGAGGGAAACCAAAACAGAAGATCACCTTCTTCATGAATTGAACCGTCATTGCTGCGTCACACTTACTAACAGGCTTTGCTTTGACCCACTTAGTAAACTTATCAACCGCCACCAAAAGGTGGGTCTTCTTATCCTTGGACCTCTTGAAAGGCCCAACCATATCAAGCCCCCAAGTTGCAAATGGCCAAGTAATTGGAATCATCCTCAATTCTTGAGCCGGCACATGAGCTCGTCGTGAAAATTTCTGACAGCCGTCACATCTGCTTACCAAATCGTCAGCATCAGCGTGAGCCGTCAACCAATAGAACCCATGACGAAAAGCCTTGGCTACAAGAGATTTAGAGCCGGCATGATGACCACAATCTCCTTCGTGGATCTCTCGTAAAATCTCACAACCTTCTTCAGGAGAGACACAACGTTGAAATGCCCCTGTGACACTGCGATGGTGCAACTCCGCATTGACAATCATCATTGACTTAGACCGCCGGGTTATCTGTCTAGCCAAGACCTCATCCTTTGGCAACTCACCCCGGGTCATGTAAGCCAAATATGGAACCGTCCAATCAGGAATAGCATGAAGAGCCGCCACCAATTGCGCCTCCGGATCAGGAATAGCAATATCCTCCTCTGTAGGTAATTTAACGGATGGTTAAGAAAAATGTCTAGAAACGTGTTAGGCGGCACCGGCTTACGCTGAGACCCTAGCCGTCTTAAAGTATCAGCCGCCTCGTTCTTCCGGTGATCAATATGCTCAACTTGGTAACCCTTGAAGTGACCTGCAATGGCATCAACCTCTCGTCGATAAGCCACCATAAGCGGATCCTAGAATCCCAAGTACCAAAAACATGCTGAGCTACCAGATCTGAATCGCTAAAACACCTCACCCAGCTCAGATTCGTCTCTTTAGCCATCCGAAGATCATGGAGCAAGGCCTCATACTCAGCTGCATTGTTAGTACAAGGGAACATCAGCCGGAGAACATAAGAAAATTTATCACCTCGTGGGGAAGTCAAGACAACTCCAGCTCCTGAGCCCTCTAACTGTCTGGACCCATCAAAATGAATAGTCAAATATGTGTTATCCGGCTTTTCCTCTGGCACCTGCAGCTCTGTCTAGTCATTGATGAAATCCACAAGTGCTTGGGATTTGATGGCTGTACGAGGCACATATTTTAAATCATGAGGTCCAAGCTCAATGGCCCATTTAGCAACCCGGCATGTAGCTTCCCTGTTTTGAATGATGTCTCCTAAAGGAGCAGAGTTAACCACCGTAATTGGATGACCTTGAAAATATTGCTTAAGCTTCCGGCTTGCCATGAAACCCCCATACACAAGCTTTTGCCAGTGTGGATACCTCTGTTTGGACTCGATAACCACCTCACTGATTTAATAAACTGCTCGTTGAACTGGGTACTCCTTGCCTGCCTCCTTCCTTTCCACCACAATGGCTACACCGACGGCCCGCCTATTAGCAGCCACATATAACAACAGAGGCTCTTTATCAATAGGGGCAGCAAGCACGGGCAGCTCAGCCAACTGTTTCTTCAAATCCTCAAACGCATGATTAGCAGCATCACTCCAAACAAAGTGATCCATCTTCTTCATCATATGATAAAGGGGAATAGCCTTCTCACCTAGCCGGCTTATGAACCGGCTTAAAGCCGCAATACGACCCACTAGTCGTTGAACATCATTGACACACGCCGGTTTAGCCAAGGAAGTAATGGCTTTGATCTTCTCCAGGTTCGCTTCAATGCCTCTGTTAGAAACCAAAAATCCCAAGAGTTTGCCTGCTGGTACACCAAAGACACACTTAGCCGGGTTGAGCATCATCTTGTAGACCTGGAGATTGTCAAACGACTCCTTCAAATCATCAATCAGGGTCTCTTTCTCTCTTGACTTCACCACAATTTCATCCACATAAGCATGAACGTTGCACCCAATCTGATTGTGAAGGAAATTTCGTACACACCGCTGATAAGTCACCCGAGCACTCTTGAGCCCAAAAGGCATGGACACATGGCAGAAGGCTCCAAACGGAGTAATGAAAGCTGTCTTCTCCTAGTCCTTAACTGCCATCTTGATCTGATGATAACCAAAATAAGCATCCAAAAAACTCAAACGCTCACAACCCGCCGTAGCATCAATGATTTGATCAATACGAGGGAGAGCAAATGGATCAGCCGGACAAGCCTTGTTTAAGTCCGTGTAATCCACACACATTCACCAAGTGTCGTTCTTCTTAAGCACCAGCACCGAGTTTGCCAACCACTCAGGATGGAAAACTTCAATGATAAACCTGGCCGCTAAGAGCCGGGTCACTTCTTCACCAATGGCCTTTCGCCTTTCTTCGTTAAACCGATGAAGAAATTGCTTAACCGGTTTAAACTTTGGATCAATGTTGAGTGTGTGCTCAGCGAGATCCCTCGGTACACCCGACATGTCAAGGCTTCCATGCAAAGATGTCCCGGTTCTCACGGATGAACTCGATGAGAGCGCTTTCCTATTTTGGATCCAGGTTAGCGCTGATGCTGAACTGTTTAGATGATTCGCCAGGGACGAAGTCAATCAATTTAGTATCATCTGTCAACTTAAATTTTAACAAAGGATCATGCTCGGTGGTTGGCTTCTTCAAGGACGTCATGTCAGCCGGGTCAACATTATCCTTGTAAAATTTCAGCTCCTCCGTTGCACAAATTGATTCAGTATAAGCCTCATCGCCTTCCTCACACTCTAGGGCCACCTTGCGACTCCCATGCATTGTGATGGTGCCCTTGTAACCCAACATCTTAAGCTACAAGTAGACATAACAGGGCCTTGCCATGAACTTAGCATAAGCCAGCCGCCCAAATAGAGCATGATAAGGGCTTTTGATTTTGACCACTTCAAAGGTTAAAGTCTCAGACCTGGAATCGTGCTCATCTCCAAAGGCAACTTCTAACGATATCTTACCCACCGGGTAGGCTGACTTACCAGGCACACCACCATGGAAGACAATGTTTGACGGCTTAAGATTTTTGTCAGTCAGTCCCATCCGACGGAAGATCTCATAATAAAGTATGTTAATGCTGCTACCTCCATCCATGAGTACCTTGGTGAATTTATAACCCCCAACCTGAGGCGCCATCACCAAAGCTAAATGACTCGGATTGTCAACCCGGGGTGGATGATCCTCCCGACTCCATACAATAGGATGCTCTGACCATCATAGATAACATGGGACCTGAAGGACATATGCCCTAGAGGCAATAATAAAGTTATTATTTATTTCCTTATATCATGATAAATGTTTATTATTCATGCTAGAATTGTATTAACCGGAAACATAATACATGTGTGAATACATAGACAAACAGTGTCACTAGTATGCCTCTACTTGACTAGCTCGTTAATCAAAGATGGTTATGTTTCCTAACCATGAACAATGTTGTTATTTGATTAACGAGGTCACATCATTAGTTGAATGATCTGATTGACATGACCCATTCCATTAGCTTAGCACACGATCGTTTAGTATGTTGCTATTGCTTTCTTCATGACTTATACATGTTCCTATGACTATGAGATTATGCAACTCCCGTTTGCCGGAGGAACACTTTGGGTGCTACCAAACGTCACAACGTAACTGGGTGATTATAAAGGAGCATTACAGGTGTCTCCAAAGGTACATGTTGGGTTGGCGTA
Organism: Triticum urartu; assembly: GCF_003073215.2. NCBI lineage: Eukaryota > Viridiplantae > Streptophyta > Magnoliopsida > Poales > Poaceae > Triticum > Triticum urartu. The sequence continues at coordinate 336,297,544 of NC_053024.1, read as the reverse complement.
TTTCGAGATTAGGATTTGTCACTCCGATTGTCGGAGAGGTATCTCTGGGCCCTCTCGGTAATGCACATCACATAAGCCTTGCAAGCATTACAACTAATATGTTAGTTGTGAGATGATGTATTACGGAACGAGTAAAGAGACTTGCCGGTAACGAGATTGAACTAGGTATTGGATACCGAAAATCGAATCTCGGGCAAGTAACATACCGATGACAAAGGGAACAACGTATGTTGTTATGCGGTCTGACCGATAAAGATCTTCGTAGAATATGTAGGAGCCAATATGGGCATCCAGGTCCCGCTATTGGTTATTGACCGGAGACGTGTGTCGGTCATGTCTACATTGTTCTCGAACCCGTAGGGTCCGCACGCTTAAGGTTACGATGACAGTTATATTATGAGTTTATGCATTTTGATGTACCGAAGTGTTCGGAGTCCCGGATGTGATCACGGACATGACGAGGAGTCTCGAAATGGTCGAGACATAAAGATTGATATATTGGAAGCCTATGTTTGGATATCGGAAGTGTTCCGGGTGAAATCGGGATTTTACCGGAGTACCGGGAGGTTACCGGAACCCCCCGGGAGCTATATGGGCCTTAGTGGGCTTTAGTGGAAAGGAGAAAGGGGCAGCCCAAGGTGCTGTGCGCCTCCCCCCTTCCCCTAGTCCTATTAGGACTAGGAGAGGTGGCCGGCCCCCTCTCTCTCTTCCCCCTCAAGGAATCCTATTCCAACTAGGATTGGGGGGGGGGAATCCTACTCCCAGAGGGAGTAGGACTCTCCTGGCGCGCCCTCCCTTGGCCGGCCAGCCTCCCCCCTCTAGTCCTTTATATACAGAGGCAGGGCACCCTAAAGAACACACAAGTTGATCCACGTGATCTATCCTTAGCCGTGTGCGGCGCCCCCAGCCACCATAGTCCTCGATATTACTGTAGCGGAGTTTAGGCGAAGCCCTGCTGCTGTAGTGCATCAAGATCGTCACCACGCCGTCGTGCTGACGGAACTCTTCCCCGACACTTTGCTGGATCGGAGTCCGGGGATCGTCATCGAGCTGTACGTGTGCTAAGAACTCGGAGGTGCCGGAGTAACGGTGCTTGGATCGGTCGGATCGGGAAGACGTACGACTACTTCCTCTACATTGCGTCAACGCTTCCGCAGTCGGTCTGCGTGGGTACGTAGACAACACTCTCCCCTCTCGTTGCTATGCATCACCATGATCTTGCGTGTGCGTAGGAAATTTTTTGAAATTACTGATTCCCCAAAAGTGGCATCCGAGCCTAGGTTTTTATGTTGATGTTATATGCACGAGTAGAACACAAGTGAGTTGTGGGCGATATAAGTCATACTGCCTACCAGCATGTCATACTTTGGTTCGGCGGTATTGTTGGACGAGACGACCCGGACCATTACGCGTACGCTTACGCGAGACCGGTTCCCCCGACGTGCTTTGCACATAGGTGGCTTGCGGGCGACTGTCTCTCCAACTTTAGTTGAACCAAGTATGTGCTACGCCCGGTCCTTGCGAAGGTTAAAACGGAGTCTATTTGACAAACTATCGTTGTGGTTTTGATGCGTAGGTGAGATTAGTTCTTGCTTAAGCCCGTAGCAGCCACGTAAAACTTGCAACAACAAAGTAGAGGACGTCTAACTTGTTTTTGCAGGGCATGTTGTGATGTGATATGGTCACATGATGCTAAATTTTATTGTATGAGATGATCATGTTTTGTAACCGAGTTATCGGCAACTGGCAGGAGCCATATGGTTGTCGCTTTATTGTATGCAATGCAATCGCGCTGTAATGCTTTACTTTATCACTAAGCGGTAGCGATAGTCGTGGAAGAAAAGATTGGCGAGACGACAACGATGCTACGATGGAGATCAAGGTGTCCCGGTGACGATGGTGATCATGACGGTGCTTCGGAGATGGAGATCACAAGCACAAGATGATGATGGCCATATCATATCACTTATATTGATTGCATGTGATGTTTATCTTTTATGCATCTTATCTTGCTTTGATTGACGGTAGCATTATAAGATGATCTCTCACTAAATTATCAAGAAGTGTTCTCCCTGAGTATGCACCGTTGCCAAAGTTCGTCGTTCCCAGACACCACGTGATGATCGGGTGTGATAAGCTCTACGTCCATCTACAACGGGTGCAAGCCAGTTTTGCACACGCAGAATACTCAGGTTAAACTTGACGAGCCTAGCATATGCAGATATGGCCTCGGAACACGGAGACCGAAAGGTCGAGCGTGAATCATATAGTAGATATGATCAACATAACGATGTTCACCATTGAAAACTACTCCATCTCACGTGATGATCGGTTATGGTTTAGTTGATTTGGATCACGTGATCACTTAGGGATTAGAGGGATGTCTATCTAAGTGGGAGTTCTTAAGTAATTTGATTAATTGAACTTAAAATTATCATGAACTTAGTACCTGATAGTATCTTGCTTGTTTATGTTGATTGTAGATAGATGGCTCGTGTTGTTGTTCCGTTGAATTTTAATGCGTTCCTTGAGAAAGCAAAGTTGAAAGATGATGGTAGCAATTACACGGACTGGGTCCGTAACTTGAGGATTATCCTCATTGCTGCTCAGAAGAATTACGTCCTGGAAGCACCGCTGGGTGCCAGGCCTGCTGCTGGAGCAACACCAGATGTTATGAACGTCTGGCAGAGCAAAGCTGATGACTACTCGGTAGTTCAGTGTGCCATGCTTTACGGCTTAGAATCGGGACTTCAACGACGTTTTGAACGTCATGGGGCATATGAGATGTTCCAGGAGTTGAAGTTAATATTTCAAGCAAATGCCCAGATTGAGAGATATGAAGTCTCCAATAAGTTCTATAGCTGCAAGATGGAGGAGAACAGTTCTGTCAGTGAGCATATACTCAAAATGTCTGGGTATAATAATCACTTGATTCAATTGGGAGTTAATCTTCCAGATGATTGCGTCATTGACAGAATTCTCCAATCACTGCCACCAAGCTACAAGAGCTTCGTGATGAACTATAATATGCAAGGGATGAATAAGACTATTCCCGAGCTCTTCGCAATGCTGAAAGCTGCGGAGGTAGAAATCAAAAAGGAGCATCAAGTGTTGATGGTCAATAAGACCGCCAGTTTCAAGAAAAGGGGCAAAGGGAAGAAGAAGGGGAACTTCAAGAAGAACGGCAAGCAAGTTGCTGCTCAGGAGAAGAAACCCAAGTCTGGACCTAAGCCTGAAACTGAGTGCTTCTACTGCAAGCAGACTGGTCACTGGAAGCGGAACTGCCCCAAGTATTTGGCGGATAAGAAGGATGGCAAGGTGAACAAAGGTATATGTGATATACATGTTATTGATGTGTACCTTACTAGAGCTCGCAGTAGCACCTGGGTATTTGATACTGGTTCTGTTGCTAATATTTGCAACTCGAAACAGGGACTACGGATTAAGCGAACGGCGTAAGGACGAGGTGACGATGCGCGTGGGAAACGGTTCCAAAGTCGATGTGATCGCGGTCGGCACGCTACCTCTACATCTACCTTCGGGATTAGTATTAGACCTAAATAATTGTTATTTGGTGCCAGCGTTGAGCATGAACATTATATCTGGATCTTGTTTAATGCGAGACGGTTATTCATTTAAATCAGAGAATAATGGTTGTTCTATTTATATGAGTAATATCTTTTATGGTCATGCACCCTTGAAGAGTGGTCTATTCTTATTGAATCTCGATAGTAGTAACACACATATTCATAATGTTGAAGCCAAAAGATGCAGAGTTGATAATGAGTGCAACTTATTTGTGGCACTGTCGTTTAGGTCATATCGGTGTAAAGCGCATGAAGAAACTCCATACTGATGGACTTTTGGAACCACTTGATTATGAATCACTTGGTACTTGCGAACCGTGCCTCATGGGCAAGATGACTAAAACACCGTTCTCCGGTACTATGGAGAGAGCAACAGATTTGTTGGAAATCATACATACCGATGTATGTGGTCCGATGAATATTGAGGCTCGTGGCGGATATCGTTATTTTCTCACCTTCACAGATGATTTAAGCAGATATGGGTATATCTACTTAATGAAACATAAGTCTGAAACATTTGAAAAGTTCAAAGAATTTCAGAGTGAAGTTGAAAATCATCGTAACAAGAAAATAAAGTTTCTACGATTTGATCGTGGAGGAGAATATTTGAGTTACGAGTTTGGTGTACATTTGAAACTGTGGAATAGTTTCGCAACTCACGCCACCCGGAACACCACAGCGTAATGGTGTGTCCGAACGTCGTAATCGTACTTTACTAGATATGGTGCGATCTATGATGTCTCTTACAGATTTACCGCTATCGCTTTGGGGTTATGCTTTAGAGACGGCCGCATTCACGTTAAATAGGGCACCATCAAAATCCGTTGAGACGACGCCTTATGAACTGTGGTTTGGCAAGAAACCAAAGTTGTCGTTTCTAAGTTTGGGGCTGATGCTTATGTGAAAAAGCTTCAACCTGATAAGCTCGAACCCAAATCGGAGAAATGTGTCTTCATAGGATACCCAAAGGAGACTGTTGGGTACACCTTCTATCACAGATCCGAAGGCAAGACATTCGTTGCTAAGAATAGATCCTTTCTAGAGAAGGAGTTTCTCTCGAAAGAAGTGAGTGGGAGGAAAGTAGAACTTGACGAGGTAACTGTACCTGCTCCCTTATTGGAAAGTAGTACATCACAGAAACTGTTCCTGTGACACCTACACCAATTAGTGAGGAAGCTAATGATGATGATCATGAAACTTCAGATCAAGATACTACTGAACCTCGTAGATCAACCAGAGTAATCCGCACCAGAGTGGTACGGTAATCCTGTTCTGGAAGTCATGCTACTAGATCATGATGAACCTACGAACTATGAAGAAGCGATGGTGAGCCCAGATTCCGCAAAATGGCTTGAAGCCATGAAATCTGAGATGGGATCCATGTATGAGAACAAAGTATGGACTTTGGTTGACTTGCCCGATGATCGGCAAGCAATTGAGAATAAATGGATCTTCAAGAAGAAGACTGACGCTGATGGTAATGTTACTGTCTACAAAGCTCGACTTGTCGGAAAAGGTTTTCGACAAGTTCAAGGGGTTGACTACGATGAGACTTTCTCACCTGTAGCGATGCTTAAGTCTGTCCGAATCATGTTAGCGATTGCCGCATTTTATGATTATGAAATTTGGCAGATGGATGTCAAAACTGCATTCCTGAATGGATTTCTGGAAGAAGAGTTGTATATGATGCAACCGGAAGGTTTTGTCGATCCAAAGGGAGCTAACAAAGTGTGCAAGCTCCAGCGATCCATTTATGGACTGGTGCAAGCCTCTCGGAGTTGGAATAAACGCTTTGATAGTGTGATCAAAGCATTTGGTTTTATACAGACTTTTGGAGAAGCCTGTATTTACAAGAAAGTGAGTGGGAGCTCTGTAGCATTTCTGATATTATATGTGGATGACATACTTAATTGGAAATGATATAGAATTTCTGGATAGCATAAAGGGATACTTGAATAAAAGTTTTTCAATGAAAGACCTCGGTGAAGCTGCTTACATATTAGGCATAAGATCTATAGAGATAGATCAAGACGCTTAATTGGACTTTCACAAAGCACATACCTTGACAAGTTTTGAAGAAGTTCAAAATGGATCAAGCAAAGAAAGGGTTCTTGCCTGTGTTACAAGGTGTGAAGTTGAGTAAGACTCAATGCCGACCACTGCAGAAGATAGAGAGGAAATGAAAGATGTTCCCTATGCTTCAGCCATAGGCTCTATCATGTATGCAATGCTGTGTACCAGACCTGATGTGTGCCTTGCTATAAGTTTAGCAGGGAGGTACCAAAGTAATCCAGGAGTGGATCACTGGACAGCGGTCAAGAACATCCTGAAATTACCTGAAAAGGACTAAGGATATTTTTCTCGTATATGGAGGTGACAAAGAGCTCACCGTATAAAGTTACGTTGATGCAAGCTTTGACACTGATCCGGACGATTCTAAATCGCAAACCGGATACGTGTTTACATTAAACGGTGGAGCTGTCAGTTGGTGCAGTTCTAAACAAAGCGTCGTAGCGGGATCTACATGTGAAGCGGAGTACATAGCTGCTTCGGAAGCAGCAAATGAAGGAGTCTGGATGAAGGAGTTCATATCCGATCTAGGTGTCATACCTAGTGCATCGGGTCCAATGAAAATCTTTTGTGACAATACTGGTGCAATTGCCTTGGCAAAGGAATCCAGATTTCACAAGAGAAAGCACATCAAGAGACGCTTCAATTCTCCGGATCTAGTACAGGTGGGAGACATAGAGATTTGCAAGATACATACGGATCTGAATGTTGCAGACCCGTTGACTAAGCCTCTTCCACGAGCAAAACATGATCAGCACCAAGGCTCCATGGGTGTTAGAATCATTACAGTGTAATCTAGATTATTGACTCTAGTGCAAGTGGGAGACTGAAGGAAATATGCCCTAGAGGCAATAATAAAGTTATTATTTATTTCCTTATATCATGATAAATGTTTATTATTCATGCTAGAATTGTATTAACCGAAACATAATACATGTGTGAATACATAGACAAACAGAGTGTCACTAGTATGCCTCTACTTGACTAGCTCGTTAATCAAAGATGGTTATGTTTCCTAACCATGAACAAAGAGTTGTTATTTGATTAACGGTCACATCATTAGTTGAATGATCTGATTGACATGACCCATTCCATTAGCTTAGCACCCGATCGTTTAGTATGTTGCTATTGCTTTCTTCATGATTTATACATGTTCCTATGACTATGAGATTATGCAACTCCCGTTTGCCGGAGGAACACTTTGGTGTGCTACCAAACGTCACAACGTAACTGGGTGATTATAAAGGAGCATTACAGGTGTCTCCAAAGGTACATGTTGGGTTGGCGTATTTCGAGATTAGGATTTGTCACTCCGATTGTCGGAGAGGTATCTCTGGGCCCTCTCGGTAATGCACATCACATAAGCCTTGCAAGCATTACAACTAATATGTTAGTTGTGAGATGATGTATTACGGAACGAGTAAAGAGACTTGCCGGTAACGAGATTGAACTAGGTATTGGATACCGACGATCGAATCTCGGGCAAGTAACATACCGATGACAAAGGGAACAACGTATGTTGTTATGCGGTCTGACCGATAAAGATCTTCGTAGAATATGTAGGAGCCAATATGGGCATCCAGGTCCCGCTATTGGTTATTGACCGGAGACGTGTGTCGGTCATGTCTACATTGTTCTCGAACCCGTAGGGTCCGCACGCTTAAGGTTACGATGACAGTTATATTATGAGTTTATGCATTTTGATGTACCGAAGGTTGTTCGGAGTCCCGGATGTGATCACGGACATGACGAGGAGTCTCGAAATGGTCGAGACATAAAGATTGATATATTGGAAGCCTATGTTTGGATATCGGAAGTGTTCCGGGTGAAATCGGGATTTTACCGGAGTACCGGGAGGTTACCGGAACCCTCCGGGAGCTATATGGGCCTTAGTGGGCTTTGTGGAAAGGAGAAAGGGGCCAGCCCAAGGTGCGCGCCTCCCCCCTTCCCCTAGTCCTATTAGGACTAGGAGAGGTGGCCGGCCCCCTCTCTCTCTTCCCCCCTCAAGGAATCCTATTCCAACTAGGATTGGGGGGGGAATCCTACTCCCAGAGGGAGTAGGACTCTCCTGGCGCGCCCTCCCTTGGCCGGCCAGCCTCCCCCCTAGTCCTTTATATACAGAGGCAGGGCACCCCAAAGAACACACAAGTTGATCCACGTGATCTATTCCTTAGCCGTGTGCGGCGCCCCCAGCCACCATAGTCCTCGATATTACTGTAGCGGAGTTTAGGCGAAGCCCTGCTGCTGTAGGGCATCAAGATCGTCACCACGCCGTCATGCTGACGGAACTCTTCCCCGACACTTTGCTGGATCGGAGTTCGGGGATCGTCATCGAGCTGTACGTGTGCTAAGAACTCAGAGGTGCCCGAGTAACGGTGCTTGGATCGGTCGGATCGGGAAGATGTACGACTACTTCCTCTACATTGCGTCAACGCTTCCGCAGTCGGTCTGCGTGGGTACGTAGACAACACTCTTCCCTCTCGTTGCTATACATCACCATGATCTTGCGTGTGCGTAGGAATTTTTTTTTGAAATTACTGCGTTCCCCAACAGGACCACCGGCTCAACAGTGTTCACAGCTCTCTTATGAAGCTTCTGATCTCGTTTACACAAACTGGTGGTGAAAACGTGGTACTGCCCACTATTCAATTGTTTTGGATTGCTCTAATAACCTGACTGCCGTTGCCGTTGATTCCCCTGACTACTCTGTTGATTGTAACCACCCTGGTTACCGTGACCTTGAAACCCGGAACTTGCACCGCCGCCTCCATGACCCGGACCATGAGAATCGGACCCTGATCCGCCATTCGGGCCATGGTGGTGCTGGATGGACTCCCGAAAGCTTCTCATTATACTGCAATGTTTCCATGAATGAGTAGCTGGCTTCTAATCTGTTCCGTGTTTCGGACACGGCTGATTTAGCATTGCCTCAAGGTCGAATCCTGTCCTCGGAGCCGGCTGTCCCTTACGACGCTGGTTATAATTGCGCGCACCAGTGTTGGCCACAAAGTCATCAGTTTTGCGCTTATCGTTGCCGCCCTAATTGGTAGAGTTATACTATTGTCCCTTCATGCCGCTACTCTTCTTTCCCTTTCCCGATCTTTCATCCTCAGAGTCGGGGTCCTTGGTACCATCAGAGTCGGCATACTTAACAAGAGCCGCCATTAGCTCTCCCATGTCGTTGCAATGACGCTTGAGCCGCCCAAGCTTCTACTTGAGTGGAATGAACCGGCAATTTTTCTCCAACATCAGAACCGACGTTGATTTTATCTGAAGAATGTATGATGATCGAGACCCGGCACCCAGCTGGTCATTGACTCGCCCTCAGCCTGAATACAAGAAACCAAATCGACAATCGACATAGGCTGCTTGCACATGTCTTTGAAATTCTGGATAAACCGAGGCTTCAGCTCCGCCCATGACCCGATGGAATTAGCTGGCAACCCCTTCAACCAGGTACGAGCCGTCCCCTCTAACATCATGGTGAAGTACTTAGCATATGCAACCTCACTAACATCCAACATATCCATGGCCATCTCATAACTCTCTGCCCACGCCTTAGGGGGTTGATCGGCTGTATAATTAGGCACCTTACGAGGGCCTTTGAAATCCTTAGGCAGGCGCTGATTTCATAGAGCCGCCGTTAGACACAGCACACCGAAAGCCTTGGACGTTACACCCGCCTCCACTGAAGCTGTCGGGTAAACCGGCGCGTGCTGATGAGCCGCCAGCTCGGCCTCCCAACGCGCTCTATCCTGGTGCACCAAATCTAGTGCACCGGCCCCATTGCACGCCGGGTCATGTCCATGAGGTTGGTTACGGCGCTGCTCCATACTCGAGACTGTTGGTGAATCAATGTGCCTGCTGTAGCTCCGACTTGGACGAGGGGTCGCATGAATCCGGTCACGACTATAAGAGTAAGCCTGCTGCTGGTGCTGCACCAAAGCTGTTTCAAGAAGCTCCCTGGCCCTTCGGGTTTCAACTGTCGCTGGAGATTCACCCTCGACGGGCAGAGCCGCCAATTGTGTAGCTGCAGGAATCATGTTGTCCATAGGGGTGGAGTAATGACCTGGTGGTGTCACCACACGCTGAGGCGGAGTGTTGTTCATATGCGGCTGGCCAGGCGGTTCAACTATCCGATTCACCACTGGCGGGTTACTGGCCCCAGCTCCAGGGGTGTTGAAGAGGTCCCTCGACTCATAAACCAAGGGCAAACGACTCCGGTGCTTTCTCCTCAAGACTTCGTGTGAAGCGTTCTGATCTACCATGAGCCGATATGAATCTGCTTGAATCCGTGTGCTTGGGCGTCCAAAACGGCCCTCTCCGCTACCATCCTGGTTCTGCCGCTAAGTCCGCCTTAGCCTGCGCTATCTCATCACACA